>NW_006785351.1:1290738-1296572 GCF_000442215.2 Lipotes vexillifer | reverse complement strand
GCCGTGCTTCCCACACCCATCCCTCCCCCTTCCCCCTTGAGCTTTTGCAGAAATGCAGTTCCCCTCTCGCTGGTGATACAGTTCTCTCCCTAAGTGCCAAATGTTTCTTGATAGGAACAAGCTACATTTCTTTATGGCTTATGGCAAACTGCCTTGATTACTTCTACTGCTGTACCCATTATGTGAATTAAATATGTATTCAGTTGCATGCTGCTTGCAATGTTATTGCAGGGTGACATATGGTACTGACTCAATTAGAATGAAACTAGCATTAGATAACCCTTCTGATTACATGCATCCTGACCGGCTCCTCCTCGGCCTCCCCTCTGTGCTCTCTCTCTCCAGTGTCTGCAGGCAGCAGGTTTGCATTATCCGTTATCATCTCCACCACGTTGGATGCTGGCCAGGGGGTTGGAAAGGGAGGAGGGGGCTGTGGTCTCTGGGAAAGAAGGCATCTTGGACAGACAGACAGACAGACAGAATGAAAGGGCTAGTGGGGAAGGAATATTAAGGACTTTATGCTTGCATTTGGAATTAACCTTTAATGTTAATGGTTTTTTGGAAGAGGTTGTCAGGCCTGCTGTGAGAAGAGGCCAGAAAGGTCTCCCTAGGGTTGGAAGATCAGAAAAGGAAAGAAAAAGAATGACTGTGAAATGACTGCTGTGTGTGTGATTAGTTGATCCTTACCTTGAAATTTTTCATTTAAAAACAACACCTTTTTTTCCCCCCCCAGATCAGAGCTCATACTTATTCTAATACCAGTGATACATTTTGTTTTCATAGCACACCTGAATCATATGTTAACCCATTTGATTCCCATCAGCACCATACAGGGAGAACAGGAATTGCCGTCCCCATTTTACAGATGAAGCAGTGGAGACACAGAGAGGCTACATTACATTATAGTTGAAGGTCACAAAGCCACATGGTGGCAAAATGAGGAGGAATCCTTAAGAACGCAGAGGGTTCTGAAGGGCAGCTCAGGGATGTGCTATAAAGTGATTGAGAGGGTTTAGATCTTAAAAAGGAAGTATTTTGCCTGTCTGGGCAGGGGCAGTAGTTGCTGGAATATCTTGTGTTGTGAATTGATGCAACACAGTTCACACCAGAGGACAGCTGGCCTATAACATTTCCTTGTGAGGATGAATTTTCTCTCCTTGATCATTTTCACCATGTTTTAAGCAGCTCTAAGCTCCCTTCCTTTTGCTTTTCCTGCTCTATCACTTCTACTTGCCAAGGAAGAACCTGGAGACCGTTCTCTCGGTCTCATCTAGCCACACCTGAGGCTACAGTATCCTCCTGGTCCAGAGCCTACCCCAGGACTCGCAGGCCATCTTGGATTTTCTCAGGGGCTGGTAGAAAGGCTGCTGAGCCCAAAATTGCTTGCCTGACTATGGCGGAATCATCTAATGGGACTTCTTGCCCATGTCGGCTCAAGTACACAGGTCTGTTCGAGCATTTACTATATGTATTTGTGTGCGACAGACCATATGCTATTGGAAATACTAAAAATTTATATGGTATATGGTCATATAAATTTATATGGTATACTGGCCATAGGCAGCTTATACCCAGGCAGAAAAATAGCATGAGGGTGAGGGTAAGTGTAAGTGAGGATGATGTAACTTAAAAGTACCATAGATGCACTTACTAACCTTCGCTAGAATTCCTAGAATTATGCTGATGCTTAGCCCCAGTACCTTGAGTAGAGCAGGCACTCACCAAATGTTGGTTGAATGGATGAGTGAATGAATGAATGAGAGGCATCAGTCTGATTCTGGTAATAATGAGGCAGGTTTTCTTGGAGGAGATGGGGCCCCTTATAGCTAACACAACCATCCATCCCATCCTACCCCTCCCAGCCCACTTTCCTACTGCAATAATGATCACTAATTTATAGAGCACTTTACACTGAAAACAACCTTTCAAAAGACACTGAAAAGATATACAAGAAAGGAGTAAAAATGGTTACCTGTAGGGGCTAGCGGTGAAATGGGGATGGGGGAATGGAGACAAGGCTGGGACCAAGACGCAGCAGCATATGGGAATCATAATATGTACGTCGTGGATGTGTTTTTATATTGTAAATGTATTACGTGTTTAAAACTAAGATTAAAATCAAAAGACCTTTCAGGGAGCATTAACTTACCTAATTTTCACAGCAACCATGTGTTATAGGGGAGTATTTTAATTATGTTCTAATTTCACATAAGGAAACCAAGGCACAGAGAGGTTAGGTAACTTACCCAAAGTCATGGAGTTAGTAAGTTGTAGCATGAAGACTAAACCCAGATTGGGTTCTTTTCACCATAGCATATGGCGTCTGTGAGCCTTGGCCCAACTGTGCTAATCCCCAGAGGGGTGCCTGTGTGATTGGGGTCCTTCCTGGGACCTCTGTTTGCCAAAGTAACTGTGTGCGTACTGAGGTCTCTGCAGAAGGGGAGAAGATGTGGGATTAGGGGCCCTCCCCACTGCCACTGAAACACGGCAGGTTTATATTCCCAGTAAGATCTGACTTGGAGCTACAAGAAGCGTTGTCTCTGAACCAGCCCTGCAATTCAGACTCTCTCTGGGGGAAGGAAGGCAGCATGGTAGCTTTAACCTGGTCCTTAGGGTGGGCCTGCTATTCTCTGGGTACCTCCAGAGGAATCAGGGAGGTATTACAATTACCGTAATACCTAAGAGGACCTGAGGACAAATCTGGCATGGAGAAATGCCAAAAATTGTTGGCCTTGTAAATTTAGCAGAGCAGGACATATGTCTTTGAGGGTGAAGTGTGACATTTGTATGGCATCCTTCAGGTAGGTGTCTCCTTTACCCTGTAGATGTTTACACTACCTTCGTTGCTTAGAAGAGCTCCCATGTCGCCACGCCTGCCCCCTGCCTCCACTCTTTCTCCTTGACCTCTAGCTAGGGCTGCCTCACTTAGTAGAACAGAGGGAGAGCTGCGCCTTCAGCTGTTCTCATGTGTTCTCACTTAGTATATCTCTCATTCCATTGCAGCTTTCACATACTTGTGCTCTCCAGGCCCAGCTAGTTAAGAGCAAGGCCTTTTCCTGAGTATCAAGTAGCCAGTGAAGAACTGATCTGACCATAGACTCCAGGAGGGAGATCTACTGCCCTGAACACCACAATACCTTTCTTTTAGCAACCAGTCGCCAATCAGAGGTTATCTTATTTCCCTGTTTGCCTTTCAGAAGAGTTAGGTCAGTGTTCTCTGAGGCCACCCCTTTTCATGTGCCATGTTCTGTTTTGATTTTGTCTAAAACTGTCCAGTGTGTCTTCTGCACCTCCTGACTCAGGTCCTACCTCCGTGAAGCCTTCTGGTAGGGCTATGCCAGACTTTACGCACCTCCCCCCTCCACCTCCCATTGATTCTAAGATTTCTAACTTCTAGAAAGTTTCTATGCTTCTGCTGAGGTGAGATTTCTGCCTCTCCAGGACATGGGAACTCCCAGCTAACAAATCCAATCTACACTCTTTTCAGTTGTAGACTCATGCTGTATTTACTACTAATGATCTTTCTGCAGTGAAACTCTCACCTCTTCTGATTTCCATTTCATCCTGATTTGCTTCATAGCAAACCTCAGGGGTGCATCTCTTTCGACTCACCGCTGCGATATTCCCCACCGTTGCCCATGACTCCATTTATCACCTCAATACTTGTGGCTCACAAATGTATCTACTTGTAATCTCCCTGAGGACAGGGGACTTCTCTTTCTTGCAAACCTCTGCATCCCCACTGAACAGCACAATGCCTGAACCAAAGCAAATATCCAGTAAATATTTATTGAACAAGTGGTAAATTAAAACCTGTGTTTTCCACCCAGACTGATGCTGTGCGTTTCAGACCTGCGTGTATAACTGCCAAGCAGGCATCTCTGCGTCTACAATTCAACAGAATCCTCAAACTCTGCACATCCAGGGCAGACCTCCTCAGCCCCTTGGTCCACATCAAATCTTCTTCCTCTATTCCTTCTCTCTTTCATCTGCCCAATCCAGAAACCTCCTATCTGTGTTAGACTCTTTTTTCTAAGCCTACCCTGCCCCCCATCTAATCATTAGCCAGTTTGTGTTGATTCTGGCAGTAAACATTTATCGAATGCTTTATGCCAGAGTTGGTGCCAGGTGAGGGAATACAAAAGTAAAGAAACACACCCTAACTATATCCCATATCATGTGTCCTCTCCATCTGCCACTGTCCTAGGTCAGGCCCTCATGTCTTTCACCCAGACAGCTGACCTCCTAGCTGGTATCTCTGCCGCAAATATCTTCTCACTATCCATCCTCTCTAAAGCCCACCATGAATGACACTCTTAACATGCAAACCTGCTTGCCGTACCCCTATTGAGAATTCTTCACTGGCAGCCCCAATGTCAAAAGCTGTAGTCCTGAATCTCAAAACTATTGTGCCATGATCGGTTGTGAAGTATGTCACAAGTAATTTTGATATTAATAACAGTCTAAGACCTGAGGTTTGCAAATTATTAAAAATTTTAAACTAATTCAAATTATCACCATAAAAATGTCACTTTCACTCACTTGAAGTCCCATATGCTTTCCTGAGTGGAAGAGAAGACGTAGCTTTATAGCCTGCTGGGAATTGTGCATTTCTGTGGCGTACCCTCTGGAGTATGCTTTAAATCCGATCATCATTGAGTGTGCAGGTATGATGGACGCAAGGCTGAAGTCTTCAGGATGAACCCTGAAGACTTTAGTGTAACCTACGTTAACCTTATGATCTTGTCAATTTCTCCAGCGCTCTTTCCTACCATTTTCTTCTATTTCATCACAGGCTGCAAATACCTAAAACCTGCTACTTTTTTTCCCCTCATACTTCTGAAATCGTGTCCTCTATTAGGAATTCCCGTACCTACCATCTCCATGGTGAAACTATTGCTAATTGGTCAAATCCTAGCCCGAGTACTCTGATCCAGTGTTAGATATTTCTTCTTTGTGTTCATTTTGCCTTGTATATTCCTTCAAGGTAATATACGACTTAGATTAATTAGTCTTTGTAATTTTATTTTTTGCACATCATTTTAATTTTTACATGTTTATTTTCCCATTGGACTGTAAGTACTTTGAGTTTATTGTCTTTTTATATTCTTCTCCCAATTTTTTAGGACAGGCTTGGGCATATAATAGGTGCTCCATAATCATTTATCGTATGAACGAGGGAGTCATGTAGATACCATCTTACCCACTGATCCCAACATTCTGCAGAGTCAGGCACCTTTAGTACCATATCCTATCTTGATGTCCCTAGACAGGGAATCTGAAAAGCAAGTCCTGGCTCATCCGTGTGTGGTTATATGGCCCTAGACATGTTCCATAAAATTTCTATACACCTGTTTCTATATGCATGGTCTGTTTGTGGGACTGTCCTCTGAAATGGTCATTTAGACCAAACTGGAGGAAATATTGGGAAGAGGATGCAGTGGGTAAAATGAGGCCCATGTGGTTGTTATTGATCCTGTGGCACTGAGTGTCCAGCAGAAGGGTTTAGATAAGTGGTAAGAAATGGAGGCCCAGTGGTTCCCTGAGCACAGATGACATATGCTGAAACCAGAGTTAAGGACCTTCTGTCTGGTGAAAATGTTCAGGGCGTACTAGACTGGAGAGAGATTGAAGACAGGAACTTCAGCCAGGAGACAAAAGGACACGGGGTCTAAATAAACGAATGGCATTTTGGGGAATGAAAAGGAGCAGGCTATTTTGAAAGAAAGATTAGCAGAGCCTGATGACCACCTAGAGAAGGAGGTTGAAGGATGACTCGAGGATGACTGAATCATTTAATTCATTTATTAACTTTTTTTTTTTTTTTTTTTTTT
>NW_006785351.1:1278012-1290115 GCF_000442215.2 Lipotes vexillifer | reverse complement strand
TTTTTGCGGTACGCGGGCCCCTCACCGTTGTGGCCTCTCCCGTTGTGGAGCACAGGCTCTGGACGCGCAGGCCCAGCGGCCATGGTTCACGGACCCAGCCGCTCCGCGGCACGTGGGATCCTTCCGTACCGGGGCACGAACTCGCGTCCCCTGCATCGGCAGGCGGACTCCCAACCACTGCACCACCAGGGAAGCCCCATTTATTAACTTTTGAGATGACAGATGACTCAGTACAATGAAAAACTGTTTAACAATTATAACTGTCCCCAAATAGCCAGAAGGTGTGGTCACAGATGCCCACTTAAGCCTGTAACTGTCAGAAATGAGGCTTTGCCAGGGTTGTCACAGAAGCCTCTGCTGCGTTGTGTGCAAGTTTGAAATAGGCTCTGAGATGTCGTCCGTCTTTACTTCCATGTATCTATGTTTATAAGTTTTCCAATCTGGTTACCTGGGAGGACGGGCTTGGCATTAATAAAAACAAGGAAATTAGGAAAGGGAGGGAATTTGGATGCTGGCTAGAGTGTCGTTCATTACAAATTGGGGCAAATTATTTAGTTTCATAGAATATTGTGATTGCTTCTGTATAATTGTTCATTTTTTTTTTATGGGCTACATCTCTTACATTCATTTGACTTTGTCTCCCTAGAGACAAAGCGTGATCTCCTAGAATCATACTTTATTTGCCGGTGATTCCAAGACTTAGCTCTCAAGTTTCTGGGGCCTCCTTTCTGTGAGGAGCCAGAGTTTGCAGTCGATCAGAATAAAATGGAGTGGGAAAGAAAGAACTTGGACTTTGGAGTCAGACTGACCCGAATTTGTGTCCTGGATCCTCCATCTACTGTGTGACACTGGGCAGGTTACCTAATTTGTCTCGTGTTTGTTTCCTCAATACTGAAAGTGAAATCATAACATCACCTACTTCATAGGGTTTGGGGAAGGATAATCATAATAAAAATAGCTACTACTAACTTAGGGGTTAACAGGCACTGTGTTATTTACATTCATTATTTCTTTTAATGCTCCCTGCAAAGCTGTAAGGCCTATACTATCATTGTCCCCATTATATGGACCAGTAAACTGAGCTTAGAGGGGTTAAATAACTTGCCCTAAATGACCCATGTAGGAATTGGCAGAATAAGGATTTGAACCTAGGTTGAATGACTCTAACAGCTGAACGCTTAATGACCAGAAGAAAGCTCTGTAGCCTCCCCCAAATCACTCTTTCTGTGAAAATCTGGAAGCTCTCCTAAGACCCCCATTCAGATTAATTACCCCTTCTACCTTGTTCCTATAACAAATACCTATAGCTTTTATTAACATGTATTTTATCATTTTTCAACCCTTTATTCAACCTTTAATTTTAGTCATTTGTTCCTAAGTTCCTCTCTCTTCACTTAATTACAAACGTTTGAACACAGGGACTGTGCCTACCTGTGTATTATCCCTCCAGTGCCTTCTTTATACATAGGCATTCTCAATGTTAATTTATTGGAAAGAAATTGTATGAAAGGCTCACTCCTTCCCTAGGGGGGACACCTTTGGTGCCATGAGCTCACCTTTGCCTTTCTGTCACCAAAATAGAAAGGTTAAAGTGTCAAGGAATACTATGAGTGGCACTAATGAAATATGATCATTTAAAATGATGAAATAGGGCTCCCCTGGTGGCGCAGTGGTTAAGAATCCGCCTGTTAATGCAGGGGACACGGGTTCGAGCCCTGGTCCGGGAAGATCCCACATGGCGCGGAGCAACTAAGCCCGTGCGCCACAACTGCTGAGCCTAAGCTCTAGAGCCCGCTAGCCACAACTCCTGAGCCCACGTGCCACAACTACTGCAGCCCGCGCGCCTAGAGCCCATGCTCTGCAATGAGAGAAGCCACTGCAGTGAGAAGCCCGCACACTGAATGAAGAGTAACCCCCGCTCACGATAACTAGAGAAAGCCCGCGTGCGGCAACGAGGACCCAATGCAGCCATAAATAAATAAATGAAATAAATTAAAAAAATAAAATAATGAAATAAAGTCAGTTAGTCTGAGTAGAGTCATTATATCACCCGCCCTGCCCTGCAACACACAAACGTCATAAAAGCAGAAGTAATCTTTCCTCAGTAAGTTGTTTGTGATGTTTAGAATTGAACCAGACAAGAAATGAAGTATTGGGAACCCCTTCCTCCTTGCCTCCGGGTATCAGAAATACTCCATCCCACTTGGTCTTAACTTTTTTCTCTCATCGGCCCCTTCAGTTGCAATGCAGGCGTAGTTGTAAGGCTGAGATGTGCTGGAGTCTGACCTCCCCTTGGTGGGGAGTGGGTCTGGGCAGTCGAGGTGGATGTGAGTGAATCCCCATGGTACCCATTATCGAGAGGGTTAGGCCCCGAACCTGTCCTTTTCTCCATTCTACCACACCTGAGATGGAAAAAAGAAATTCCATGACCTCTTATGTAGCAGCAGAGGGAGAAAGCAAGATGCCCACCTCTGAATATCTTTAGGTTTAAAAGTGCGGGATTAACTGATACACACTACTGTTATATAGAATAGATAAGCAACAAGGTCCTACTGTATAGCACAGGGAAGTATATACAATATCCTGTAATAATCTATAATGGAAAAGAATCTGAAAAAGAATATATGTATGTATGTATACATACATATATATAAGCTAAATCACTTTGCTATACCCCTGAAACTAACACAACATTGTGAAGTAATTATAATTCAACATAAAACAGAAACAAAACAACAACAAAGTGCCTTTTAACTGCTCTTGGGTGCAAAGCTGAGTAATAGTAGTGGTCCTGTTGGTAAAAATAATGATGCACAGAGTATTTCATACTTATCAAGGCAGTTTCATACACAGTACCTCTTATTCCCTTTCTTTGAGAAACAGCCCTGTGCAGATGAATAGAAGGAATCACAGAATTGTGTTTGGCTGTGTTCAGTGAAAGGCCGTTAGTTGTTTTTCTCGTTTTGTCTTCCGTCCCCTCGTTCTTTCCTGATCCTGAATGAATCTCGCTGTAGTTACTGATACATCTCACCATTCAGCACCCACTGTTGGCAGCCTCCCCCATGTGAAGCGAGGGGGGTGTTGGCACAGAAGGCCCCTACGTGTCCCAGTAAAGGCTCCGAGCACATCAGTTTGTGTAATTGACTCAACAGAGTGCCCAAAGGCCACCCCCCTCAAACCCCTTGACTCTTATTTCAAACATGATTCTAACTGGATGGTTGTCTGGTTTCCCCACCCCTGCTAGAATATATGCATGGCCATCACTGATATTTACTGGGCACTTACTACTGACAGACACTGTCTTTAACACTCATGGGTATTCACTCAGGGAATCCTCACAACCACCCCAGGAGCTAGGAAACACGATTGTCTCCATTTTACAGGTGAGGACCCCGCAGGGAGGGGATCAGAAACAAGGTCCCACAACCCATCAATCAAGGTCAGCTTTGGCTTCCAGGATCTGGTACCACAGCCATGTGAACTATAACACTGTACTACCTACGAAGAAGAGGAAACTCCGCGAGGCTCAGTATAACTATAAAAAGCCCAGCAGATGGAGTTTACGTAAAACAGGCTTGCAGACTCCCACCTAGCAGTGGGCCTGGGTGATAATTGGCATTCATAATGATGAATGATTTGGGTTCTGAAGAGGAAGCCAAGTTATGTTCAAGATTATCCATCTATCTATCTATCCGGGTATCTTTTAAAGAAGCTAGAGGAAAAGATAACATGTTTTTAAGTGATTTATATATAAAAAGATGAAATCAACCCAGTTTTGGTAAACCCCTAGGAATAGGGAGACGGGGCAGCTTTCTAGAGTGGTTTCTTTCTCAGGAGTTAATGTTTTCTTATCTTTCTACCTGCTCGTGGCTTCCAGAGTCTCTGTTCCCCGGGTGTCTCCCCAGAACAAAGGTTATAGACCCGTGGACAGCCTGCATCTCCTCCATGGACTCTTGTTCCAGAAAAGTTGACAAGAATTTATGAATCACCCTACGCTGTGAATGGGGTGCCCTGTACCCACTCGACGTTGTTGCTTTGCTTCTGTGGTGGCAGGTAGAGGGAATGCAGTGCAGTAAATACCAGCGCTTCCATAAACCACCATGAACGTGGAAGGGGGGTGGTCAGGGGATTTGAGAGCAGAGAGGGGAAATCACTTCTTTGCCTGGAAGGGAAATGCCGTGCCTACCCCTTCAGGTCTGTCTACTGGATGAGAAGGAAATTCTCTTCCTTGCTTCTACCTTCCCCCATCCCCTTTCTTTTTTTGTTCCCTTTTTAGAATAATATAAAATTTAAAAAAAGCCCAGCAGAAAGGGAGCTGTGATGCTGTCGTCCCTGGCGTTGATGTTATTTATTTTCCTCAGTTGCTGCTCTGGAAGCCCGGAGTTGACAGAGCGGTTTTGTAGAATAGAAACATTATAGACTGTTACTGTCAGAGTGTTAAATGTGATGGATAGAGAAATAGAGGCGAAGGAGGGGACTTAATACTGAGAGCCAGGGTGCTCATGGGAAAATAAACCATCCGCATATAAGAAATGAATGAGGTAATGTGGCAGGAGGTAATGGGCTTTCGCCACATGCTGGAACAGAGATGCTTATTACAGGGTGTGCTTAACCCTTGGCATGCTGATTTCCCTTTGTGGGTTCCAGGGCCCTCCGCCGTGTCCCTCTGTGCGAGCACACGTGTGGCTTTTCTTCAGGCAGGGAAGCAGGCGTGCGCAGAGGAGTGGAGACAAATGTGTGCTTAATAACATGGTATTAGCAGCAGCCTGTACATCAGAAAGCCTTGGCAGCTCCCGAGGGGCTCAGGATCCCCGGGGCTGCAGGAAGCAGAACATGCCCTGATTGCTGGGTTATGGAGAAGCAGGGAGGCATGCTGGGGGAGCTGGGGGCTCTGTTGATTTCTCCACTGGGGACTGCTGAGGGGTGTTCTGGTTCCCTGGGAGAGAAGTTCATGATTCATGTTACTCGGCTTCCTTAGTGGCCCCAGAAGATTCCCTGCCACTTTATGTAGCCAGTGCCTAGCTGTTCTCCCACTGCCTGGGATGTGGGGCTTTGCAGTGAGGTGCTTTCCCTTTGTATTGGGTTCCTGTGACCTTTACGACCCATCTTTCTGTCCTGGTGGTGGCCAGCCCTGTGTCTTGCACATGGCAAGCATTTAGTAAACTGTGAGGACTTGGTTAATAGGGGCCCTCATCTAGCTCTGGTGATTACATGCTGTGTGGCCTTGAACAAGTCATTTACCCTCTCTGGGTGTTAGTTTTCTCTTCTATGGTGTGGGGATAATAACACGTCATAGATTTATTATCAAGATTAAACATCCTTATACTAATGAAAGTGTGGGCAGGCTATAAAACATTACGTGAGCACCAAAGTATTACCATTATTTCTGCAGTTAGTGACAAAACAATACCTGTGTATCAAGGATCCAGTAAAGAACTTCACCCAAGAAATTAATGTTTTCAAGCTAGCAGCTTCACATGCTTTTACCCAAACAGTGCTGTCCTTGTCTGATGTTAAAGTGTGTCTCTTTGCTTTCAGTGGTGGTCACATCAGCAAGGACACCACCCTGGATGGATGTTTATATTGTAGGCACCGGGTAAGTGGGAGCCTCAGAAACTCTGGCAGGGGACCGCAGTCACCTAAGAGTTGTGGTATGCCTCACACTCCTGTTCAGAGCTTTCACAGAATCACTGAATTTTGGAGTTAGAAGGACCTTAATCCATGCCCATCATTGTCCTTCATTTAGCTTGGAAAGTGCTTCTTGCTGAAGCACAGGCCTCACCTCTAGCAGCTTTTGGTCTTTCTCTGGAGCTCTTCTATAGAAGATGTTCCTCAGCCCAACCTCATCCTCTGAGATCTAGCTGCTGCCTCTGAGGTCATGTCACTAGGAACCCTGTCCTTAAGATGGTCCACATTCTGGGGATTTTTGGATTGTCATTTAAGCTTTCAGAGATCCTCAGTATTTCCACAGGAGCAGAAGGACCTAGGTTGTCTGGCCCGGTCAACCGTGGTCTGGACTCTGCTCCAGGTCTGACATTAGCATCTGGTGCCCACTGGTAAGGTGAGGGGACAGTCTTTCTCCCTGCATCCTTTTCCCTATTCCTCTTTCTCACTCATGGCTCCAGACCTTCCAGGCAAGTTGGTTGCCTTGCTGTCCCCGCTGCTCCTCCTGGGATGCTTTTTTGTCTTCTCTGTATATCGAGTGTCTATCCATCCTTCAAACTTTGCTGCTTCTTATTTTTTTTCCCAGTAATTACAACTTGCATTGAATCTTCTCTTCTCTTGATTCTCCAGATTTGTACTACTGTATGTAACAGCTGGCGATATACAGTTATTTGGTATTTCTCTGATTGTTTCACATGAGACTATCTTGCTAAGGGTATTAAAATTTTCTCCAAAAAAGGATATATCCTGTATATACTTTTTCTTGTAATTGGCATCCCACTTCCCTCTGCTTCAATGGTTTGTCATCCACTTCATTATAATGCTTTTATAACATAGAGCTTTCTTTTGCTTTTTCTGGTTTTTCTCACTAGACTAGCTGTTCCTTATAGAAAGAAGGTATCTTTGGTTGTCCCAAGGCATCTAGTATCTAGCCTCTCTTGTTATTTCCTCAACTTATTGACAGTTTTTAACAGAAAAGTTCTCTTCCTGCACTTGTCTAGTTTATACACTCAGACATCCTTATATTCAGCCTTGAATGGAATGGGAATGAAATCCACGTATAAAGAAAAATGGTACTAACCTGTGACAGGATCTTGTCTCTCACTAAATAATATTGTTGGTACATTCGAGTAAGAGAAGCTCTGAGGATTAGATGCAGTGATGCATCTATAGGGTGTAGAATGATGCGTCACGCATAGCAGGCATCAGAACTTGTTAGTTATAGTAGTAGTAGTAGCATCTGCAGTAATATTAATAGTTGAGAAGTACTGAATGTAGCAGTAATACCTAATGCCCACTGATCTGCCTTTTTTGCTCTATTTGTGTTTTGGTCGAGTTCCACATATAATCAGATAACGGAGAGAATCTATAAGCTTGGGAACAGTAACACCAGACCCTCTAAATGAGAGTCTTCCCTGGGCTAGTGGGTTCCTTCTGCTCCTTACTTATTCTAAAGGCTGAGACCCTACCATGGTGTCTTCCTGAGCACCTCTGCGGTCCCAGGATATTGTCTTAAAATAATGTCCCAACAAAAGCCAACTCCTTTTGGGTTCAGGAAGGAAGGTGTATTTTAGGACCAGTGAGGTACAAATCCCTGGATTTGTTTAAAATTTATAAAAAGGACAATAATAAAGGAAGAGGAGGAGAGATTCAACTTCTGGCCTTTTCAGGAGACTCTTGCCTCTGCATTTGTAAAATTCCACTAGGGTGCCCAGAATAGTAAGATTTGCAGACTACAGAGTTCAGGGGAAAGGCAGAATGACGCAGAGCTTCCAGGACAATTCTTTTCCCTTGTTGATTCGTTATTTTTCTAAATCCCTTTCTTTTCTGTGTCAAAACACAGTGCCAATCTTTGAACTTCACCAACTATGATCTCAGAAATGTGTGTGCTGAGGCCCTTCATCTTTGAAAAAGGGGTTCAGGAGGGGCATTGCTGGTGTATTCAGCAGGCAGTGTCAGTTGTTCTCAAGAATAGCCTGGGGCTGTTTATGAAATGCAGCTTCACAGGCTTGGCCTCAGCAGGTTTGCTCTGTGGCCTGGAAATCTGCATTTCACGAACACCTTTGATGAATTTGATGCCTGTGGTACATACTTTACTCTTTGGGAAATACCTCCACCTCCACTCCTCTTCCATTCCACTGGTGGTGAAGGTGCTCACTTCAACAGCACATAGAAAAATTGCAAAGGATTCAGAGATGATTAGCATGGGCTTTGCAGGAAGATGATGTGCACATTTGTAAAGCGTTTTGTAGTTTTTCACTGAGCTGTACACTTGTGATTTGTATACTTTTCTACATCTGTGTTACATACCAAAAATTTAAAAAAGCATCTGTTGTCCTTTTATTAATATCACTGTGATATATGACCCAACCCAAGAACTTTTGACCTATATCAAGAACCTATTTTTTTTCTTTTGCGGTACGCGGGCCTCTCACCGTGGTGGCCTCTCCCGTTGCGGAGCACAGGCTCCAGACGCGCAGGCTCAGCGACCATGGCTCACGGGCCCAGCCGCTCCGCGGCACGTGGGAACTTCCCGGACCGGGCACGAACCCGTGTCCCCTGCATCGGCAGGCACACTCTCAACCACTGCGCCACCAGGGAAGCCCAAGAACCTATTTTGAAGAGAATAAAAAACCGTTAGTATGGATCCATGGTTTTCCAGGAGGCAGCTGCCATTTCAAGGGATATTAAGAGGCATGAGTGTCCACCTCTGCTAACAAGTGTAGTCTGTAGCAGTTCTGGGGTGGGGTGGGGAGTAAGAGGGGATACAGTGCTCCTTGAGCCTCCTGATATATGCGGCGCTTATGGTGATGAAGTTTTTTGGTGTCACCGTACATACATTAGAATGTTTGTTCTGCGAACTGAGTGAGGAGAATGTGTCAGAATGTGGCCCTGAGCACTCGTGGAGAACGAGGGGAAAAAAGAGGACACCCTGAGCTCACCTTCATGAGCGTGAGGCTCAGGCTGTTCCCAAGGTCACTGAGATGAGTCGTAGTTACTCAATTTTATTTGCATGGCCCCATTCTGATAGATTTGCTATATTTATGAATATAATTTTGCATTTACCCTCCCGCACCAGAACTTCCATATTTGAGTTGACTGTTCATTTTGAGTTGGCTGAGTTGTGTTTGAGTGTGCGTGTGCCCTCACGGGGCTATACGATGAGTATGCACAGGCATATATGTATATATCTGTCTCTATGTGCCTGGCCATCCTGTTCTCACGGTCTAGAGAGACTTTGTTCCAAAGTGCAGAGACTTCTTGTGCCAGTTCCACGGACCACCGGCCATATAATGTCTCTTGATTTTTAAAAACCTGGTGTTTGCAAGTATCTATTTATTCCTCTCTAACTTGTTCCGCTGTGTTATTCTAAATGCGGGAAGGCAGGGGCACTTGAGGATGGTGGTGCAGAGTTGGGAGAGAGAGGGGAGTGTTTTAGTCAGGCTGGGTTGTGTGTCATGGATTCCTGGGTACAGGTTCCTTTATCTGTTGTTAAGCTATGGTGGTGGGGCTGGGAGAGGGAGAGGGGAAGAGACCCTTTGCCCCTTAACACTGCCCCTCCCAAACGCACATAAATACACACGAACCCACGCACACTGACTCTTTGCTGATTATCATGAGCCTAAACTCATTTCATCTGAGATGACCTGTTAACCAAGAGCCCAAGCCTCCATGGGACAGCTTGGGTGTCTGCCCCTGCTGGTCAGAGCCACTGTGTCCTCACTGGCTGTTCATCAGAGTCTGGGAAGCTCTAGCCACTTGTGCTGGATTCGGCTTTCTGTCTGAACCCAGCAGCACAGCTGCTCTCAGACCTGAGACATGTCTGGAAGGAAAAGGGATGGTTCCCCCTCTCCCTTTTCCTAAACCTCTTCTCCACACACGTCCAGTAGCACTCCTGAGGACCCAGCCACCTTGTTACAATGGGCTCTGGCATTCAGAGCGACTTTCCTACAAATCTCTTTTTATTGGCATTTCCTCCAATTTACCCATCCCTAAATTGCATTTGAATCAGTGGAGAGAAAGAGAGAGAAGAGGGGAGGTTCCCCCCCTCCCCCCCAGTCTTGGAAAAGCAGCTCACAACCAGCTTTATTTGGTAAAATGCTGCAATAGATGCTTGTCAGAAATAATTTATTCCTGTTAGCTGTAATCTGAAGGAAAACAGATACAAGTCCTATAGTTAAAAAAAAAAAAAAGTAAAGTAGTTCTTGCTTTCGCTGACAGTACAAAGGTGTCATATACAAGAAGGATTGACACAGACCAAGGGGTCTTGTGGGAAATATGATAATAACTATAAAGAAGACAGATTATTCCCCAGTTGCCAACATTCAAACCTTTTTACAGTCAGTTCAAACATATAAAACTTTATTGCTCTAGCAGAAAGGGGAACAATTTCTGGTTGCACAGCTTTCCCAGGGCTGGGTTTATACTGTCTGTGTTATTGCTCTATAGTGGCATTTTAAAGTTTATTGAACAAGACTTTTACAATTGAAGGAAGTATATAAAACTGTAAATTTATTAGATTTTTCAGGATAAGTGCCCTTTCTAGTTGTGCTCAAGAATTCGGAGCTGCGAGAAACTGCTAGTTACAAGACTTATTAATATTAAAGAGTGAGGGTACGCACATTTTATACCTTAACTGATCGCACAAATAATATTATATTACTGAACATCAGAGCTCTGATGCTATGGAATTGGATGGATACACACATGTAGGACTTTAAATGCCAGACGTGTCTATTTTTCACTGGCTAAAAAGTTAGCTTTTGTTATATCTTACTTTATTTGATTTTAACACAATCGGTTAGGATACTCTCCTTGTTCAGTGAAGGGTGTCTCAGGGTAAATGTTTTTTTCTCTGAGATCCTTGCTGATTTTCCAGCATTTCTCACAGTTTGACTGTAATGCAACTACAGGTGGTAGATTTTAAGAGCATACTTTGTGGGGGGGTAGGATGGGATGAATTGGGAGATTGGGGTTGACATATATACACTATTATGTATAAAATAGATAACTAATGAGAACCTGCTGTATAGCACAGGGAACTCTACCTAGTGCTCTGTGGCTACCTAAATGGGAAGGAAATCCAAAAAAGAGGAGATGTATGTATACATATGGCTGATTCACTTCACTACACAGTAGAAACTAACACAACATTGTAAAGCAACTATACCCCAATTAAAATAAATAAGTAAATAAAAATAAAATTCAAAAAAGAACATATTTTAGGTGAAGTAATATATTGTAGCATCTACAAAACGCAACTGTTCTTTTGATAATCAAAATACTATTAAAAAAATTCTCTTTTATGTTTTCCAGCTTCTCATTTTTCAAGTCTTTGAGGGACATGATTTGAGGAATTTTGAAATGTTTGTGATAATCCATATCCAGGTTTCCCAACCTCTGACCTTTTTAGTCCAGAAAATTCTATGTTGAGAGGGGCTATCCTGTGCACTGAAGATGTTAAGCTGCATCCCTGTTCACTACCATAGATGCCAGCAGCATCTCCATTCCTCCACTGTGACAACCATAAATGTCTCCAGACATTGCCAGATGTGCCCTGGGGGTGTACTCACCCCCTGTTGAGAAGCACGCTTTTATATGGTATTATGTCTTTGAAAAAAATAAATTTTACTCTAAATAAAAAATATGGGCTATGTCTGGTAATGAAAAAAAAAGCTATAGTTACCAAATATGATGAATGATAGGATTATTTGCTTCCAGAAATATCTGACTGTGGACTTCTCTTAAATAATGTACTCTCCAAAGAATGTAACAGAACTCAAAAACTGTGCATATGATTTCTCAGAACTACATTGCTCTGTAACAGGAAATGTCCTGTTTGCCCGCCTGTGTCGGAGGGTGTGTGTTTATAGGTATATCTACTTATGAATCTGGATTGCATATTCTTTTTGTGTTATCTGTGATTCACCGCTATGTGTTTGCCTCTTTGATTTTTCATATGCATATGCAGAAACATATGCATATATATACATATATATGTTTATATTATGTGACTACACAGGGAAGGATTTGAGAAGTACAGAGACAGACAATTTTGATTATAATTTTCTCACTTGACAGCTTTAATTTTGAGGTACCATCAACTTGCCTTTAATTATCAATTTGTGTTCTAGCATTTTTTTAACCTCTTCAGAAGGTTTTATTAGTGGATACATTAAAAACATTCCAAGAAGTTGTTTATAGCACCTGTTCACCTTCATGCTACCTAATGTTATGCAAGTTGTCTGTGTGTGAATGGCACTTTGATCTGGGGTTTTGTGTTAATTTGCCTAATGGCCACAGCATTTACAGAAATAATTAAGATAATATGTTTTCAAAAGAGATTAAATTTTCAAAGGCATTTAGTTTTTGATTGCCTGAGTTTTGGAGTTCTACATTTTCTTTTTTTTCCTTCTTTTTTTTTTTTTTTTTTTTTTTT
>NW_006785351.1:1267650-1277959 GCF_000442215.2 Lipotes vexillifer | reverse complement strand
TTTCGTGGTACGCGGGTCTCTCACTGTTGTGGCCTCTCCCGTTGCGGAGCACAGGCTCCGGACGCTCAGGCTCAGCGGCCATGGCTCATGGGCCCAGCCGCTCCGTGGCATGTGGGATCTTCCCGGACCGGGGCACGAACCCGTGTCCCCTGCATCGGCAGGCGGACTCTCAACCACTGCGCCACCAGGGAAGCCCCTTTCCTTCTTTTTAAAACTTCTATACACTTGTGACTTACTAAGTGGTATCTTGAAAGTGTCTTGAATCTGTTGTTCTTTTCTGTCCCTCTGGCCTCCGATGGCTGGGTAATGTTAGCCATATGACAGTGTGTCTTTTCTTCTTTTCTCGCCATCTCTGTAGGTGCATCAGGGATTTTTTTTTTTTTGTGAAGATGTGTGACATCCTTAAGAAGTATGGTGTAACTCAGTTTATTCCCTAAATGTGTTTCTGAGAATCTAGGTATAAATTGCATGAATGGAAAGTAAATCATATTAGAAATCTGCTTGTGCGTCTGGCTAAGACACCTATGATGGTCCTCATAGTAAACCAAAAGATCTGTTCACAAGCACCCCTTTAGTTACATCTGGCTTCCTTAAATCATAATACACCTTGCTTGAATGTTTAGGCTACCTGTGTCCATGCCAGTGTGGTGTTTGTTGTGAAACACACACATGTAACATACCTGTCTTTAAACTTGACCATCAAGAATGTGTTGGCCCCCATTTGAGGGACTGCCACCCCTACAAATGATAGCCTCAATGCTTTTCAAGGGTAGATAATACATACAGTCGAGGTTAGATAATTAATTATGATTTAAATCATAAAAAGAACCTGAAAGATGTGAACACACTGAGTCAGACATACGCAACCCACCCCTCCAAAGCATTCAGGGTGAAGAGGGAAAATCCTCATCAAGTCTTGTTACCCTTTTGGATTCCTAAATCCTACTTCCAGGTACCACAGAGGAGGTGGCAGCAATGCCATCTTAGAAAAACCCTCAACCAAACAAAAGAAGCCAACAAAAGAAACTAAAGAACCCTAACCCCAGTCACAGCTAAATTCCCAGGGCGACTTAGGTCCTATACTTGTCCTGAGTTCCTAGACTTTCTCGGCAAGTTTGCCATCTTCAGGGGAGAGTTGAAAGGGACTGTGAACTCTTCAGAGGCTGAAAGGGAAACAGCAGGAGCAACATGAAACAGCAAATGTCAGGGAAGTCAGGAAGCCCTGAATCTTTTATGAGACCTTGGATATTCTGATCACAGCTCCGCTGACACTGAGATTGGAATACAGATTACAAGAGGGAGTGTCTGTGACATGAAGCCCAGGCTTAAATCTTCCCAAGGTTTTAACGTGGCTTACCATATGAATATTTTGTTATTTTATGTGGCAGTGTTCCCACAGGAGGCCAGGAAAGAGAGCGCTGACTGAGCCAGGGTGTAAGAATAACATTATTTGCTTTCATTCTTGAGATGCATAAAATATTTTCACAGTTGTTGATGTTGCATCCAACCATATACGTGTATAGATGATAATACTGTTGTTTCTAGATTAATTTTGCAGTGCTGTGGTTTAAAGCTTTACCTTCCTACTTTTTGCTTTCAAATATAACTAATATATTTATGTGATTCATAGGAAAACAAATTAAGCTATTAATTACAAATTCCTTTCTCTCAGCTCACCTATAGTTTCTTATTAATATCACCAGTACCTGCCACCCCATGAAGTTTTAGTGTATGCATTTTGATTGGTATTGGGAGAAAACTTGTAAGTGATGCTTATATTTTTTTATATATTAATATATAAGCTGAAATTTATTAATTGTTTTTCTGAACTTTAGGAGCCATGGATAGTAGAAAAACTATATTGAGATTTGTGAGGTTATTTCTGTAAATATATTCTTATAAAATGTTATATAAATATAGATTTTTGTTGTTTTGTTTTGTTTTTTTGTTTTGTTTTTGTTTTTTGGTTCAAAGGTCACCAGAAAGACCTACAGGGGATCTTAGAGAAAGAATGAAGAACAAGCGCCAAGATGTGGACACTGAGTCCCAGAAACGAAATACAGAGGAGTCATCCTCACCTGTTAGGGTAGGAATGAATTTCCCCAAACAAAGTTAAATTTCAGTAGTGATTTATTATTTATGTTCTATTTTAAATATTATCTTGTGTGCTAAATATATGGTAAATGTGTAATATTGCATTACAGTGTTCTATATGGGTAGTGTAATTTAGAGGGAAAAAGTCCTCTGGAAAAACTCGTAATTCTTACCGTTTTAGTTCTTGGTGGTAGTTAAAATGAAGGGATCTGGTTGGCAGAGCTCAAGCTGAACTTCATAGGGTTTCTGTGCCATGGGGGACATCATGCGTATTTAAATGTATTCTTAAGTTTTCGGAATTCAGCCATCCATTGTTTCCTGCCTGCGGAATTCCAAGAAGGGTTGAAGTGCCTTTGCAGTACAACCCTTTTAAATTAAAACAGTGAAGGCAAGGCATGGTGGTGACAGAAACTGAACTAGAAAGCACATATGATCACAGAATTTAGTGGTGAAACCAGAAGAGAAGCACAATTTATGATGCAGTTTATTGATTAAAAGAAAACATAGATGTTTGTCAGGAATGGAAATTTCCCAGATCTAATTTTTTTTTTAAAGAAATTTATCGTGCTCTTGTGTGTGCATTTGCAATGAATTTATTGAGATACAGTTCATCCATTTAAAGTGTACACTTGGGCAGCTTTTCACATATTCAGTCATGCATCCATCACCACAGTTTATTTTAGAACAATTTCATCACCCCAGAAAGAATACTCATAACCTTTAGCGGTCATTTCCCTAGCCCCTCAGTTGACCACCAGCCCTGGGCAAACACTATTCCAGTTACTGTCACTGTAGATTTGCCTATTCTGGATATTTATATAAATCGAGTCATACAATATGTGAGTTTTTTTGTCACTAGCTTCTTTCACTTAGCATAGTGTTTTCAAGGTTTGTGAAAGATTAGGGGATGTATCAGTATTTCACTTCTTGTTTTTGCCAAATAATATTCCATTGTATTGAGATATCACATTCTTTTTATCCATTCATCAGTCGATGAATGTTGGGGTTATTTCCATGTTTTGGCTCTTATGAATAATGCTGCTATGAACATTTGTATACAAGTTTTTGTGTGGCCATATGTTTTTATTTCTCTTGAGTTTATATCTGGGAGTGGGATTGCTCAGTCATGTGGTAACTATGTTTAACCTTTTGAGGAACTGCTAGGATGTTTTCCAAAACAGCTGCACCATTTTAAGTTCTTTACATCAGTGTGTGAGATTTCCAGTACTCCACATCTTTGCCAAAATTTGCTGTAATCTAATTTTTTGATTATACCTATCGGTAATCTCATTGTAGTTTTGACTTGCATTTCTCTGATTGCTAGTGATGTTGAACATCTTCTTGTGTGCTTATTGGCCATTTGTATATGTTCTTTGGAGAAATGTCTATTCAGATCCTTTGTCCATTTTTAGATTGGGTTGTCTTTTTATTGTTGATTTGTAAGAATTCTTTATGTATTTTGGATCCAAGTCCCTTATATATATGATTTGCAAAAATTTTCTCCTCTTCTGTGGGTTGTCTTTTCAAGTTCTTGATGGTGTCCTTTAAAAAATGTTTTTAATTTGATGAAATCCAATTTATCTATATTTTTGTTGTGCTTTTGGTGTCACATTTAAGAAACTGTTGTCTAATTCAAGGTCAGAAAGATTTATGCACTTTAGCTCTTACATTTAAATCTTTGATCCATTTTGAGTTAATTTTTATTTATGGTGTGAGGTAAGGGTCCAACCTCATTCTTCTGCATATGGATATCTAGTTGTCTCATTATAGCCTTTTTATGAAAGTTACTGAATTGTGTAAGCAGCAACCTCTTTGATAATTTTAGATATATAGAAGCTTCCTTTTGGCTATTTTGATCCTTGAAAAAAAGCTGTGTCACAGTTTTATAGTTTGTAAAGACATCTTTGGGGACTTAAAGTAATGCAGTTTTAAGTATGTAGCTTTCTAATGTCTGATATGATACATAAAACTTTTAGAAATCTCAAATGGTAGTTCTCAGCTGGCGGTATGTATCAAAATCCTTTTGGAGGAGAAATGGTCTTTTTCAAAATACACACGCAGGTACTTTACCCATAATCTACTGAATTAGAATTTCTGGGTAGGGGCTGAGCATGTGTATTGCATTTTGAAATTACTTTTTATTTCAGAATAATGAATGGACTCCATGGTTTGCTGGTATATGTTTAACAACCACTCAGAAAAAAAGAAAGCCATACTTTGTAGGATTTACCAATTTCTTTGGTGTAAATATTCCCATCATGGTCAGTTTCAAGCTACTAAAATGGTATCACTGAATACAGAGTTGGGAAGTGTGGGGATACACACACACACACACACACACACAATAAATTTAATTAACCACAAGAGTAAAGTGTACTAAAATATTTGGGAAGTGAGTTTTGAATAATTAGTACTGTTGGTTTTAATATTACTTATTTAATTATTGTTAGTTTTTATGATTTAATTTTTAGTTACGGCTTGTGCAGTTCCTAAAAATTTAAGCTAGCTCTTGTGAGTCAGTGTGAACTGGCTCCAGCATACCACTAGGTAGATTGTACTTAATGTAAAGGGCAGACATCTGGAATTCATATTCTGAACACATTACTTTAGGAATTGTTATTTAATGCTACTGTCAGTTTCTTTATCTGTAAAATGGAGGTGATAGCTATATTATTGTGTTGCTGTGAAGAAAATATATGTAAAACAAGTATCATGACTGACTCGTCCAATGTGACAGCTTAATAAATGGTATGTACTGGTATTAGAATAGCTCTTAGCCTTTTTTCTCAAATATAAATTGGTTTTAGGCTCTTAATAGGAGATGAATATCGGCACTGGAGATTGAGGTTTTTAACAGATATCTAAGTGTAAGTAGTTGTTGATTGTAAAGGTTTATATGTTCAGCATATCATTTTAGTAGACAGCAAAGTTGGTATTTTGTTAAGACATTTAAAGCCTGATTCTTGCTTTCCTTAGATGAGATAGTCCTCAAAGGCACTTAGCTTCATGCACACCTAAGGGATAAAGTCTCAAGATTCAAGAGTACTCAGGTTTTAGGGAGTTCACTATCCAAACTTAGAGAAAACTGTTAATAAGTTAGGATAGCAGGTATTAATTATTTTGAGTGCTATATCTGGCACGAAAACAGGTGCTGATCATTTCTATGGTACATTCCCTATTGTAACATGTGTGACTCTTGATCTTCAAGGGTAGATCTTGAAATAATGAATTTCTATGGGAAATAAATTTCCCATAGAAATAATGAATTTCTATGGGAAAGTCAGATGTAGTTTATGTAAGGGCATGTATCGCATAGATAACATAGCATGGCTAAGAAAGGATGTGTGTGATTTTCCGCAAACTAATTCCACTGTCTCTGCTATTGACCTCAACTCCAATGTGTCTGAGGTTGATAAACCCTGAACTTGTGGAGAGACCAGTTCATAAATAGGTAAACTGTAATGCTATAGACTGTGGTAGTATGTCAGAGAGAGAAGAGCAAAGCTCACAATGGAGGGAATAAGTAACTGCCTGGGGAACCAGAGGAAAATGACATTTGCACTGGATATTGAAGGATAGATGGAATGAAGGAGGGAATGGGTGAGAGTCTAGGAAGAGGAAGAAAACCAACACAATAACAATAAGGAGTTTTAAAGGACTCGTGTGTTTGAGAACCTGTGAAGCTGTGTGCCTAGAGTGAAAGAATTAACGGCGTGTGTATGTGAGATGAGGGCTGAAGAGATCTATCTTGTTTACCAATTCATCTCCAGACCCTGGAACTAGTAAGTTCACTTACTGAATAAATGAAAAGTGATTCTGATGTGCAGCCATTGTTGAGAACTCCTGATGGTCTCAGGTCTGCGCTGTCCAGTGGGGCTGTTGAGCACTTGAAGTGTAGCTAGTCTGAATTGAGATGTGCTGTAAGTGTAAAATACATACTGAATTTCAAGAACTTAGTATGAAAAAAAAGTCAAATATCTTGTTAATAATTTTTTATGTTGGTCATATGTTGCACTGGCAATATTTTGGACATGTTGGCTGGTCTGGGTGATCAGAACCATGCTTAACATAACGGAACTGAATTTAACATGGTGAGAGGCTAATTTGAGGTAGTGTCAGTAGGATTTGATGACCAAAAGAATGAGTGGAGGGGAGGTGTTAAGCCTAACTACAGGCTTTCCATACTATTAACTAAGATGGAAAGGCCCCTTTTGTACGCTAGACTCATAGCATCACAGACTACTAACTTTTGGCACTGTTTTCTGTATTTGCACAGACACTAATATGCTATTTTAGAACAGTTATGAAATAATAAACATATTTTTATGGTACTGGATACTTTCCACCAGTCTATAGAACTTTTCAAATGCAGTCATTGAATTGTGTTTTCTTCTTCTATAACAGAGACTTGTTATTTTACAGAATTGGAGCACACAATTAAAATAGCTTTGAAAGCAAAATTAGACCTGTAAATATAGAGTCAGGAGGAACATTCAGGCATTTGTTGATGATTAGGGCATGCATGTGCTATAGGGGATCTCTGTCTCTTAAGAGAAGCTTTGTGGCCACATTCAAGAAAGTATAAAATAATTCATCATTATGGGAGGATATCTAATAGTTTAGGATTTAGAGATGCACTGTGAGCATCCCTTGCCTCACCTGAAATCTTACCTTAGAGCAGATGGGCAATGGTCTGAATTTATTTGTATGAATTGGTCTTTTAAAACATTTTTTTCTTTTTTAAGTTATAAAATACGTTATACATTTACCATTTTAAACATTTTAAAGTGTACAGTTCTGTGGCATTAGGTATATTCACATTGTTATGCAATCTTTACCACCATCCATCTCCAGTATTTTTCATGATCTTTGTTTTTAACGTCTTAATCTTTTTTGTCAATCTGCTTTCTCATATATGAAATTAAAACCATTGGAATAATGTTTCAACTGATCTGTGTAATATATTTAAAAATATTTTTTCTTAATCATTTTAATGACCTTCTCTGGTTTCAATAATAAGTCATTTTCAGAAGTTTTTCTTTTGAGACTTCAGAATGATGTTCCCTTTTCCTTGTCCAGTATTTTTTCAAAGGTCATTTTTATCATTTCCTACCCCACCTCAACCTTAAGAAGATAATTCTCTGAAGATAAGATGACTTATCTTCAGAGAATCTATTTAGACTTGATATTCATCCTCACCTCCACTCTGGATCTATTTAAAATGACTACTATGCAAATTACTTTTTCAGATCTCAGTCTTTAGCTGAATCGTAAGTTGATTATCCAATTTCCAGCCTCCTTCAGATATTTTATAGGCTACCGTTTTTGACTTTGCACACTACAGTTGATTTTGACCTACCCTTAGTGCTTGGTTCTCTGGTTTTCTGAATTGAGAACTAATTTCTAGCATGAAGCTTTCTGTCTCTGGGAACTGTACCTCCCAGAATGTATACATAATTATTAGCTTTGCTTCGTAGTCCCCTACCCGGTTCTATTCCTGTCCCTCATTTCCCTCCCCCCACCACCTAAAAAATTCCCTTGTTCTTCTTCTACATCTTGATATTTCTGGCTAGATGAGGAAAAAGTTTCACTGATAAGGAAGGAGATAGGACTATATGTGTTATAAAAAGCTGACTCATGCAATGGAGGACTTTAACTTAGAAGAAGGCCTTATTAACAGTTGTATAACTATCCTGAGTAAGTCTCTTGCACCAATATGTCACAAGTTATAGTGAGAACTAAGTGAGGACGTACATGTGAAAATTCTTTGGAAAGAATAAAACACAGTAAATGTAAAACAGCAAGAGTAGAGAGTCACCAAATTAAAAAGTTGAGAATGAGTATAGGATTAAGTAGAACAGAGGAGTGTTGTTTACGCATTTCAAAGGAAAAGGTTTAGAAGAGAAGAGGAAGGGTGTAAGTGGAGATACAATATATACCACCTGGTAGGAATTTGATAATGTATATATAGTACATGATTGATTACTGTGATTTTTAAATGTAGATTAAAATGTTCATTTTATATAAAAAATGTCTTTAGCCTTGTATGATCTGCAAATATATAATATTTTTTGATAGTATTAAAAGGAGTTCCAGTTGCCAAACCTTGGCATATAACAATCATTTATTTTGTTCATGGATTCTGTCAGGAAATCAGAAAGGGCACAGTAGGCATGGCTTATCTCTTCCTTTATGTCTGGAACCTCAGCTAAAGTATTAGGATGCTGGAGGCAGGAATCATTTGAAGATTTTTTTCACTCATGTCTGGTTGTTGATGCTGGAAGTCAGCTGGAGGCCTCGGTTTCTATGTGGACCTCTTTGTATGGGTAGCACAGGCTTTTTCTCTGATGGCTAAGAGGGGGAGAGAGAGGGAGAGAGAGAGGGAGAGGGAGAGAGGGAGAGAGGGAGAGGGAGGGAGAGAGAGACAGTGAGGGAGAGAGCGAGAGGGAGAGAGGGAGAGAGGGAGAGAGGGAGGGAGAGAGGGAGGGAAGGACAGAGAATGGGAGAGAGAAAAAGAGAGAACAAATCCCCGCCTCATATAAGACACTGATACTAAAACCACTAGGGCTGTTTATGAATTCATGAAAGCTTCACAATGAAAGGAAGGAAAGAAAAGAGGAAGAGACCCCCATGCTGAAATGAATTTTATGCTCAAGAGCTTATCTTGGGAATGCAAATAGGTTTAAGAGTCTCCAAACTAAGATGTCCTTTTTGGAAAAAGGGGAAGAAAAAAACCCAAGGGCTTTGAAGCCAGGAAGCACAGTGAAAGGATGTGGAAATGAGAAGCTGCTGCTCCCATGGGGGAAGCCACGTGTCCTGCTGCAGTGATGCTGTGCGTCGGAGGGAGGTCGTCTGGGTGTTCGCCCGTAAGCTGGTTTAATTTCCAGCAGGGATCCCGGTGAGGACTGTGGGCCAAGCAGACGCTCTGCATTGTCTTGATGGCGGGGGTGGGGGGGTGGATCATGGCAGACAGAGGCTGGCAGAACCCCAGAGAGACGCAGGCGCCATGGGGCATGTAGCAAGGTCCGTGGAGTGCTAGACTTCGAACTGCTTTGCCAGAGCAAAACTTGGCAGCAGATTTGAGAGTCTGGATTTTGCTTAACTGCACATGTCCACATCTGGTAGGTCATGCTGTCTCATAGCCAATCTGCAAGTCAGTTAGGTGAGGTGGAGTGACCCCAGCCTAAGGCAGGCCACAGAGGCGGAGGCTGAGTGACTAAGTGACCGTTGGAGCCCCAGCACAATGGAGATAGGAACCAGGGGTCCTTGACGCAGCCCTTTTTTTGATCAGGGCAGGTCGACTACTATAGCAGGTCTGGAAGGGGTGGATGGGGATGAATAAGGGGTAGTTATTCACAAGCAGGAAATATTTATGTGTCAGGTGACTTCTTTGTGTCAGGCACTGGGCTAAGTGCTTTTAACACACGTCATCTTCGCAGTACATCTATGGCACAGGTACTCTGATTATCCCCATTTTAGAGATGGAGAAACTGAGGCTAAGGCAGAGTTAGAAAGTGTGGTAGAGCCAGATGTGGAATCTAGGCTATCTCCAAAGTACTTGGCCTTGAACACGCACTGGGCAGGTTTGGGCTGAATCTGTTCCTTCATTTCAGGCAACATTTATTGGATGCTTACTCTATGCTGGGTTCCATGCTAGGGGCTAGGAGTCAAGACTGGAGGAAGACAGTGCCCTGGTCCTTCAGGTTGTCACAGTCGTGGGGACACCCAAGCACATCAGCAATGGCAGTGGTGTCATAGATGCTCTGAGATAGCTGGACACAGTCCTCATGGGGCCCAGCAGCCCATAGTGCAGCAGTGCAGTGGGGACAGGATGGCTGCAGCCCACCAACTTCTTGTGATCACATTTGTCACCATCGACTACCCAGAAGCCTCCACCTGAGAGAGCTGGCCTTCTTTCTATGACAGTGGAAGCTTCTCAGAAGAAGAGGGCTATGGACAAAATGGGAAGCAGACCCTCCAGAAAAATAGGCCCAGCTTCTTGTCTCAGGAAATCCTCTAGTCTTGTGAGCCCGAAATTGTGGAAGAACAAAGCTGGGTCCACTGAAACAGAAAGAATAAGAAAACAAAAAATAGCAAATGGGAGGGAAAAAAAACCACTTTAAATTGAATAAACTACCGCTGAGCCGACTCAGGAGTTCAGAGGGGGATTCTCATGTTTCCAGGATATTTCCAGTTTCTGATGGCAATTAGGGAA
>NW_006785351.1:1229416-1267640 GCF_000442215.2 Lipotes vexillifer | reverse complement strand
GAAAGACCGCTGTAACTTTGAAACTTGGTCTGGAGGGACTGAGCTTAAGACCACCAAGACATTGCACATAGACCACCCACTGCAGACTTTCTTGCAGAGATCTGCTGGCCAGTCTTTTGATAATTCTGCAAGGCAACCGAAGCCATATTTTGTTGAGAGAGTGGGAGAGCGAAGGCAGGTGTTGAAAAGCCATGAAAAAAAAAAGAAAACAAAAATGTGCCTGAGGCTCGTTTCAGCTGGCAGCAGAATTTCCCTCCTCTTTTCTTTTTGATTTTGATATTATTACAGGAACATTACCACGGACTCAGTTTTCACTTGACAGTGAAATACCAGAAGTCAGCTTGGGGCCAGAGTGCTTTGTCGGTCCTGGGGGGGTGGGCTTCCCCGGAGCCCCTGTAAGTCTGAGAGAGGATTGCACGAGGATGGAGTGGTGGTGGAGCTAGTCATGGGCCTCCAGAGGCCCCTGGGAAAGGATGCTCCCTGGATGTGAGCTGCTCAGGACCAGGAGATGCTGGAGTTGTAGAGATGCAGCCAGGAAGCAGGTCACTTGGGTGTGAATCGTAGAATTGTTTTGAGGGTCAAATCAGCAAATGTATATAGAATGCGTCCACCAGTGCTTGGCACGTACACCCGTGCTCAGTAATATCAGCTATTGTTACCGTATCTTCCTGCGCAAAGCAATATCCTTTCTCTGCAGAACTGGAAACTGATGTCAAGAAAAGAAGGACGATATTGTGGTTGGAGGGAATTTCTTTTTGGTTCAGTTATCTTTTTTTCCTTTTTCTCCTTTCGGTTCTCTCCTTTCCTCTTTATTCGAAGGCCACCAGAAGTTGAATTTAAACTGGGGGACTCCTCCAGTGCTGTTGAATTTGTGGAGTGTGTGCGCGGGCAGTGGAAGGTGCTGGTTTTCTATGGGAAAAGGGAAAGGACACTTGAGGGTTTACGGAGGAAAGGGGAGGAAACAGAAGAGGGCCAGGAAAGGAAGACCACGTTGAAGGTGTTTAATTGTTTGAAATATTGACACGTGTGGATGCCTAACAGAAGAGTGAAGAGTGGCAGCTGAGTCCAAGGTGGGGACAGCCGTGCTTACCTTCCTCGGATTCGGAATCCACCTGTTCTTGTTGACCCCATCTGGCCAGCCAGGTGTGAGCCCAAGTACGGCAGCAAACAGCAGCAACGGCAGGAACAACAGGACAGGTGCCACCGAGTGAGTCTGCCGCAGGATGCGAGAGACACGCTCATCTCACTGCACCCTCTTGCTATCGGCTCTTTCTCCCTCTTCCTTCCACTCTGGTTCTAGCGACACATGAGGGGGAAAGATTGCATCACCCTGTGAAAGAACAGGGAGGTGGTGTTGGCCACGGGCTAGCAGCAGTGACCCAGGGCTGAGCTGTCAGCAACCGCGATGTCTGCTGACCTGGAAACGTAGATGAACCCTTTCACCGAAACTTTTATCATCCCAGTTTTCTCTTTTGGGTGTACCCCGCTGCCTACACTCCAGTGCTACAGATAGTTGAATTTCTGCGACAAGCCTGAGGAACAAGCCGGTCCCAAAAGAGGAGGGGGAGAAAGCAGATTGGGGAAATTGCTTTCAGGACACAGAATCCCTACAGGCCTGGGCTTCTCCCACACACACGTGTCATCTTGGTTGATGTCTATGTCTCCCTGTGAAAAGTTGAAGGAAATAATATGCACGCTCTGTTAGAAACATTCAGCCACCACGTATGGAGGGCTGGCTCTCTGCTGGGCACTAGGGTGTGGCATTCCTAGGCTGGGTTGGGGGGTGGGTCTCTGAAGAAGAATCTTGGCTGTGGGGCAGGAGATCAGGGTGCGGCGAGAGGATGGGTCATTGAAATTGAATCGGGGGCTGAAGGGTAGAAAGAACTGTATCGGGCACCACCACCATCACCGGCCCCCACTTTCTACTTTGCTGTTTTTTCTTGTTGTTTTCGCCTGTAAGAGAATCAGAAGGGTCCCATCTGCCTTCTAGGGAAGGGTCATGCTTGGTAACTGGTAACATGTGGGGCAGGGTCTAGTTCATTATGCCACCCAGAATATCAAAGCAGTTTAGGCACTGGAAACCAGGGAAGGAAGAAGGGATTTAAAAAAAAAACAACAAAAAAAACTTGCTGCCAATCGGGTAGCTCTCTCTGTCTGCCGTCTGCAGGCTGCCGCTACCCACTCGTTACAATTAAAATGAAGTGTCCGTCAGCGGCTATCTTCTCTGTGTGGCCCATATGTTTCTGAGCTGATACTGTCCGGATTATTCTGTTCGGGAAAACGATAACGGCTGTTTATAACCTTGGCAAAGACTGAGGCCTAATCAGGCTGGAGCACATTTTCACCGACTGGCTGATAACAGGCTGTTAGCAGTCTTATCGCTGGGGAGAGATAGGCCAAAATAAGCAGATCTGTGAGCACAGGAGCCCAGTCGAGTGGTACACACTCTGGCCCCGGCTTTATTTTTAGATTCCCTTTTCCCGGTTGGTATCAGAAGGCACAGAGGAAGGAGGTGGGGTGGGTGCCCCCATGGGGGTCAGAGGGAGGCAGTGGGGGAACGTTAATCAGCATGAGAGGCAGAGGGTCAGCCCAGCTCTCCGTGCTCTGGGCTCCCCTCAAATGAGGGAAAACACGTGCAGGTCTTAGGAGACAAAGGAAGGGATGGGGCTGAGTTTCCTGGCCTGGTGTGTGGGCCCCGAGGCCTGTTCAGCTCAGTGTCTCCCAGTTGCTGGAGTCTCCGTCTGGGCCAGCAGGCATGGGTGCTGGGTGCTTTCCACGTTCTCTCCTGCTATAGGAGACCTTGGCTATCGGACTTAATCCACATTGTGGGCCTCTTGATGGCGTCCCTCCAGAGTCACTTTCCCTGCCCAGCTCATCCTCACGCAGGGGTGGAGAGCAGACAGTGGGTTAGAGTTAAAGGGATGCGGGTGCGGAGAGGACCCACGGAAAGGTCCATGGGTGCGGAGATTGAGACATCGACTGACTGAGGCTCAGGGAGGTGTGTAAACTGAGGCCCCACGGAACCATGGATTAATAACTGATACTCAGCCCCCAGGGGGGAGCTGGAAGTTTTCAGAGAGGTCCAGATTTCTGCCTCTCGCTAAAGCCTTCAAGGAAAGGCCCTTTGAACTTGTCCCTATAAAAACCAAATCGACAGCTAGCTTTTGCTTCTAGACCTCATTCTCCAAAATGACAAGTTACCTCTGGGCCTTCCTTGACATGTGTGTGGTTCTAGAACAGTTAGGAATTTGAGATGCAAAGCTATGTATGTGATGTCAAGTATATGATGTCAAGCATGTGATGAAAATAAAAAGGAGGAGGGAAGATACAATCATGATAGGCAGCAAATGTCCTAAGAAGAAGGAAGTGTGAAGGTATTGTTTGCATTAGACAGTGGAAGTCTTGTACTTTGTCTGTTTATTCTGCATAAAGCTTTTTATCCTAATGCGCATTGGGTGTTTTACTGTCTACTCTGCTTGTCTGTCTGTCTCCATCACTTGCCTCCTCTTCCTGTCCTCTCTTGCTCTCTGAGCAGCTGCCTGATTCCTGACTCACTTTTGTCTGCCTGAGACTGAAAGAGTAGAATCAGGTGGTGGGAAAGCGGGACAAGGGGACCCATGCACGGGGGAGGGGAGGCGTTCACAGGGGCACACAGATTGAAGTAGGCACAGAAGGCAGCAGAGAGCATTATTACCATTATCATGCTAATCTGTTTACAAGGCCCCCTTTATTCATTAATCTTTGAATAGCAGAACCATGCATGCAGCCTGAAATAAGAACCACCTGTGCCTCTAGGAACAAAAAAATAAGAGTGTTAAGGACAAATGGAAGCAGGAAGGAAAAAATTAAATATGAGCAAAAGGCTTTAAACCTAATCTTTCTGTCATTTAGACCTTCACACATATGATTTTATAGCTCACATACTGCCAAAGTGGCCAGCTGATTGGCAATTTAGGAGACATCCCCCAAGTTCTGAGAAAAATCTGAAAATGTAATAAAAGTATTAAATGGTCTGTCTTTAAAAATCCAAACAGAGGTTTTTCTACACTAATTTTTATTCTTCTTTTTTGGAAGTTAGTACCCACATGTGGAATAGAAATGAGTTAACGCTTGAGATTCACTGGTTAACTCGGTAATCTTTTACATTATCTTCCCAAAATTCATAGTAATATAATATAGAAAGCCAACACTGGAAGGGACCTTGCATATGATCTCGTTCAATCCTCTATTAAATTTTTAATTAAGAGTTCTTTACACATAGTCCAAACCTGCATTTGTCACATCACCCACAGACTGGTTACATTATCTTTGGAGCAGTTATTCTTGCACGGAGCAACATAGCTCTTGCAAACACTTAGTACCCTGTCTTATAACAATTAACAGGGACTGAAGGGAGATGTAGGGGAGGGCTTCAGCTTTCTTTGCCATTGTTGCTAAGATGGCAGAGATACCAGCTAGAAAGTCCGTAGAAGACGACATATCCCACCTAGAACTAAGCATCTTCTAAGAAGAGATACAACACCACCAAAGGAATGGAATGGCTTCCATATTCCTTTAGGTAGGACTGGAAGTTAGCTAAATAATAGTTCTTATTAAAAGATATTTCCTTGGGCTTCCCTGGTGGCGCAGTGGTTGAGAGTCCGCCTGCCGATGCAGGGGACACGGGTTCGTGCCCCGGTCCGGGAAGTTCCCACATGCCGCGAAGTGGCTGGGCCCGTGAGCCATGGCCACTGAGCCTGTGCGTCTGGAGCCTGTGCTCCGCAACGGGAGAGGCCACAACAGTGAGAGGCCCACGTACCGCAAAAAAAAAAGATATTCCCTTTGTCGAGAGGTTTAGTTCTTTAGTTCTAACCACCAAACCTTACTGGTCACTAGTTGTAGAGTCCTAGAATCTCAGAGCTGTAGGGACCCCCTCTAAAGACCCGCCTACTTATTTTTCAGAGGAGGAGATTGGAGCACCAAAGAAGGGACTGGACCAGGGCTAGAACTAGGACGTCCTACCTTCCAGCTCAGTGTTTTCCATCTATATGATGACTTTATGATTTAGTTATAGGATGAAGCATTTAAAATAAATCCCTTAACTGTCCATGCCACTGTTTACTCATCTGTAAAATGAGGATTGTAATTTCCCAATTGATTTTTAAGTTCCTCCAGAGCTGGGACTCTGCCATCCATCTCAGTATTTCCCAAGGCACCGAGCTCTTCCGGTGCTTTGCACACAGAGTTGCTCAATGCATGTTGACTATTGAATAATTGACTGAATGAATGAATACGACTTTTAATTGGACTTCTCAAGCGATGATTCTTTCATGAAATGATTTTTCTCAGTTGTGTGCCCATTCTTAGCGATTCATTTCTTAAATCTCTTTCAGAAAAAGCAGTGAAAAATGATGATGTCGTCTTTGGTGGTTCTAATGGAGAACCTTTCAGTGCTGCAGAGACCTGATTACAATCATGGAAGTGTCGTTGTGGTTGTTTGTTTTCTTTGCAATTAGTTGTTCATGGAGCCTTAGGAAGGCTTAGTGATCTGAGGGTCCTTTGACTTCGAGGTTCTCAGCAGCAGGGTCAGCGCATTCTTAGCAACCCAAGAACCCTCTCCAGCAGATTGCTGTGGGATCTTTTCATTTTTCCTGAAGATAGAAGGGGAACTTATAGGGGACTATGGATGGGGACTTGATCTAACTTGTTTCCTGCTATATTCTAGTGCCTAAATAATACCTGGATCATAGTAGGAACTCAGTAAGTGGATGAGTTCAATGTACACAGGTCCACTTTTGCTTCACTAGCCCATGCCTTCAATGTGGGAAGCTGGACTGGGGGACTGTTGTTAGTTTTCTTTCTCAGTCTGTGAATTATCTGAGTCTGTTCCTCTGACTCAGAAACCCTGGCCAGGATAAAGTCTTCCCCTGAAAGCATAAATTCTGTCAGTCCATCTGTATCTTTGGACCTATAACTCACTCTGCCAGGGCCCTTTGATTCCAACCCTCTTCTCATCACCACCCATGAGATGACCTCCCACAAAGGCTGGTTGCCCTCTTAGGCTTCTGAGAGCAGCCATTCAGAGAGGTCAGAATCCAAGGCAGAGAGATTATTTGGGGGTAGGGGGTTATAAGAAAATTGTTGCTGTTTTATCGGTTCTAACTTGCTTCTCAGAGGCACGTGGCTGGCATATTTGGGTCATTAAATATAAAGGTGCTCTGCTTATGAATTATGCCAGCAAGATGTTTTCAGATCATAGGAGAATGGTGTGCGTGGTGACTGCCAAGTAGTGTTTTTATGTGTATGACTGAACACACCACCCGCGGATCTATATGTAAGGCAGTGGGGCTCTGTACACATGTAGCATCATTCATCACGGGCCCTCGGAACCTTTCATAAACATGCAGTCACTTAAGACTCCTGTGAGTTAAATAAATAATAAGATCCTTAGCCCCTTGAACAGAATATGAAACCTAAATATTGACAAAATTAGGCAATTTAGCCCAAGGCAGTATGTGCAGAGAAAGCAGGGCCTAGCGAGCCAAACCTAAGCTCCGGCAGCGAGAATCTTACCTGTAAACATTTGTATGAAGGCAGGTTGCAGTGCGGCTTTGAGAGGACGCTTTCAGTCAGTTTTCAGACTTTTATTCAACAGCTGGTATGTGCCTGATACTGAGTTAGAAACTATTAAGGGGGGGAAAAAAAAGGCAAAACATACACAATTGCTTTCTCACAAGACCTAAAAAGCAGCCATCTCAATTTGTTGAGCTCACTCCAGCTATGACCGTTCACTATGGAACATAATTAAAATAGTGAATCCTATAATACAGACAATATTCAGTCTTGGAGGTAGAGAGCAGTTTCGTTCCGGGGTAGTGGTGGTGGGAAATTGATGGTAATGGAGAGGAGTTGGGACAGTGAGTTGAGAAATAGGTAGGTTTGGAGTCAGCAGAAGGCAGATGAATGGACATCATATTTGAAAAGAACCAAATAAACAAAGGCCAAAAGATCAGAAAGAGGATTGTGCTTTCCTAGCAATTCTCACTCTGTCTGTTCTCCTATTGGTAAAAATGAAGGAAATGATATTGGCTAGTAGCATACCACCACAGGAAGGATAGCTGAGGGTGGTTAATATGTTGTTAGTTGCTCTTTATTTGATCCACATCAGCATGGCGTTAGGTACGTGGGTCTCTTGAGAGCGTTCAAGAACATGACATTGGAGGTATTTCTTGGAGACGTCTATCCACCTGGTGTATGGTATGAGCAGAACCAGACTTGGGGAAGAGGACGGCCCTTCTTGGCTGCAGGATGAATACAGACCAGCAAATGCAACCATATTGGGAAGGAGTCCTTGGGTGGCCCGGTGGCCCCTCCCTTCCAAGACTGAGCGCTGTCTAGGATTGTCAGACAGGTGTTCGAATAAATAATGCAGCTAGAAATACTTCCAGCGGCAACTGGGATGGTCTTTGAGTAGCTCTAGGACGATGGGAGTACAGCGTCCCAGCTACTTGGGCCGGTGTGTGTTGGCTCCAGAAAGTTAGGACAGTCGCTCTCTGGATACATCCCCTGCATGGACCAGGGCTCATTTCCGAGGGGGAAACAAAACAAAGTTTTTTTTTCATGCAGCCCTGCCTGGAAACAGGGTGTGCCTTGCTGAACCCATCAGAGTGCAAGAACAAACAAATTAATAGGCTTCCACTAGGGGGAGACTGGTTTCAGAGCAGTAAGTGCAGTTAGTGTTATCTGCCCCCTATCCAGTTCTTGTCCACCACTAACAGACCGTACCTAGCATGATCTCAAGGAGAGTAATCTCTATTAATAATCAAAATGATGGTAACTGTTACCATATTAGCAGTCTTTTATTAAGTACTTACTATGTGTCAGACACCATATTTGCTGTTTTATTTAATCTGCAAAAGAAGAATCAAGGTAGATAATATTATCCCCATTTATGTAGATTCAGAAACTGAGCTTCAAAATAGTGAACCTTGCCCAAGGGCACACACACTTAAGTCATGGAGTTGGGAGTTAGGTCTAAGCCTGATTCCTAAGCTACGCACACTTTAGTAAAAATGTTAGTGTATTTTCCATGTGAACTTGCCAGTAACAGCATGTTCTACCTTTTTATTTATGTTTTTACTCTAAACTCGTACATATAGATTAATATATAATGATATCGTGTGGTGTTGGCATTGTAGCATGTTCAGGGTCATTTTGGAATCTAGATTGTGTTTTGCAAAAGGATCTGTTACCCGCAACGTGCCTGGGTGAAAATCAGCAACCACGAGTTGAAGCCCCCAGTTGGCTCACATTTGGGAACTCTGACTCATGACTCTGAGTGGTCAAGATGTGGTGACCTTCGTTATTTTGATTGCTGCTCCTATAGGACTAATTCTGGTATGTGTAGGTCTAAGAGGAATATTTGCCCACCACGAGTATTTAGGAATTGGGTGGCAAATGTAGTCTCTAAAACGATTCTGCAGATCTACTGTGCTAACTGTTATCACATGGTGAGGATTTGTGTAGCATTGACTTAGGAGCACATGAAGAACCAAACCCTGAATTGCCCGGGCTTTGGGGATGAGCTAAACCCACCTCTGCTACTTGGTGAAATCAAAGCTGATGACAGAGGTTGCCTGGCTGAAGGTCACCAGAGACTCAGGAATGCTTCTGACCATCCAGACTTGATATAAAGATGATGGAGCTACTGACAGACACTTGCTTTTGTGGCAGGGACTGGTTGTGAGAGGGAAGTCTGTTTCAGGGTTTCAGATTTTAAAATGGACAAATGTGAATTGCAATGAAGGCCTATTTTAGGTCTTTTGAAGCTGAATTGCAGTCCTGTTTTTCCAGTCTTTATGGTAAAGCTGCCCCACCCAGCTCAGTTGAATCATGCTTGGATTTACTGAAAGAGGAGGGGCTGACCCTCAGGAACTGGCCAAATGACAACTTTTGGTTGATAACGAAAGTGTTTCAGAGTTCTACTCAGCCTTACTCCCAGCCAGAGACGCTGTCATATCCGATAAACTGAACAAGCTGAGGGCTACCAGGATCTGCCTAGGAGACCTACCCAGGCATGCTGGCCTATGAGACGGACACACAGTCAGGGTGGTGTCCCAGGAGCAGGCAATGCCAATGAGCCATTTTTCAATCCGCTCTCGTTCAGCTTTAAATCTGGGGGTGTAGGGGGTAGGGAGAAACTCTTCTGTCTGTACCTCATCCTGTGTGAGGGAACGTTAGGAGGCTAATGGTCTGACATACAGGGTAACGTGTAGAATGTGAGCCCCAATTCCAAATGTGATGCAGTTCTCTGACGAATCCACAGCCGGAACCTGGACGCCGGGATGTACTAGCCCTTTTTGCTTGGCTTGAGTATTTGAAAGCTTTAGGCTATTAATTCAAATTGTAAAAATCGTATTTACAAGAAACCAGGGAGTAGACGGATGGCGTATTAGAACTCCCTGGAGACCTTTTGAAAGTTGTACATGTCTTGGGTATAATCTATGGATGTGGAGAGGCCCAGGCATGTGTGTTTTTGAGAAGATCCCCCAGGTGATTCTGTTCCAGGCCCCACTGAAGCCCAGGGCTTTAGATTAATGCCGTAGCAACATTACTTTTGTCTTGTCCAATGAGCGTACCAGCCGTGGCCTGCTGTTCCTGTCATTGAATTTGGAAGTGTTTTGGCTCCTGAAATTACATGGTATATGTGTGTGTGTACGTGTGTATGCGTGCATTCATTTGTTTTCGGAAGCACACGGCCTGCTGCTGGCCCTGTGACATGTGATCAGAGCAATGTGGACATGGCGAGCCTGGGCACACTGACCCTCCCCATTTTACCCTGCCTGCAAACAGAGTTCACATCCTCTAGGTAAAGCTCTAGAATCCCACGCTGACCTTTTCGTAAAGCATTAGAATCAAGTTGAACATTTCCAGTTTTACCACAAATGCTTGCCCCATGGGAAAACACTTCCCTACATTTTATGACAATTGACTCTGATTTTGAGGAACTAATTTGTATTGAATGCAAAATGTCCAGCCTCACATGTAAACTGGAAAGTCCCCATGTCCAGACAGGATCCAACGCTGTGTTTTTAAGACAGGGGAAACAATGAAAGGTTGTGTTTTCTGTTTCACAAAATCCTCCCTTCACTGTTCTACTTATTTTTATTTTATTTTATTTTTTTATAGTCCCATGGGTCTAATGACAACAAGGAGTTGTTAAAGACCTCTGGGCTCATGGGAAACTTCACCCTATCTGGATTCTGAGCTCCTAGATGGCAGAGCCTGCTGGATCATTTACTGTGTGAAGTTCCCATGTGCCGGGGAGCCTTATGCTGTCGTGCTGATCCCTCTGAGGCTCTCTTGGATACGTGACTGACATTTGAACTCTGCAGTGAAAGTCAGCATTTCACTCCCTACCTTGTAGTTCTGTCCACCGAGGAAGGAGAGCTCCTAGGACTGTGTGATGTATCCGAGAGCCCCGGTGCCTTGTAGCTTCATTTGGAAGAAGTCACGGATACAAAAGCTGCTACTATCAGGCTAGCATCTGCTGACATAAACAGGAGCCCCTCAAGCGTGCTTTCTGCCAGGGGCTCACCCAGAGAAATATTATCATTGGTGCTTGAGTACCCCTGCCCCCAGGCCCGACTACTGTCTGCTTCAGTAGGAATAGCAAGGAGGTGGTGAGATGTTTGTTAAGGTAACAGAGATGCACAGTGGAACATTGCTTGTTTGGTCTTGTGATCTCTGTTCCAAGGGAGTTGCTTCCTCTCCTGAAGCTATGGTGGGCTTAGGGCTTCTGTGGTTTCCTTCCTGAGGTCTGTTCACAGTGGTTGTAACTTCATCGCAACAAAAGACAAATTTTAGGAGAACCCTCCTGGGCAGGGGGTGGGGGAACTCTTTCTCCAAAAGAGTGTCAGGACTTCTTTGATAGGCATCCTCATCTCTTTACTTGAACCCGTGAGAAGATGGCTGAGGGAATCAGGGCAGGTGTGGGTGCCTGTAAGGGTCTCTCTAATGCCGAGAGTCTGTAAGCACTCTCAGGTTCATGCAGACTGTCTATTCCTATTTCTGGAACTTGCCTCTTGGCATTGTCGTGCAGAGGGCTTTTTCCAGTTGCGGTTCATGGTGGAAAGGTCAGCTGTGCACCCAGGAATGTGGGACTCTCTGCTTCTCCCCCCCGGGCACTTGAACAGGCGTTTAACTGGGTTGCATATGAATTTGGGAGCTAGAGGCTCTTAAGACTGTCTTCTATCTGATTCTCAGCATGGCCAGAATTCTCTTTAGGTACACTGCTCCACACACAACTCAGTGACTCCATCTGTAAAATTGGGTGGTAGGTGTTTTTGTTTGTCCTCTGTATAGGATTAGGAGAGAATGGAGGTAGAAGCATAAGGCCTTAAAAGCAGAGACATTTGACTTCTTTGGGCAGCAGTGCTCTGTTAGGCAAGTGCCATTGTTTTCCGCTGTAGAATACCTTCCAAAATGTTTATCTGGATTCTCTCCCTTTCCATTTGCTGTTATTAGCATGAAAGATGGAGTTACTAAAGGTCCACTCCTATTCCCCAGGTAAGAATCCTGAACATTTCATTTGGCTTCTCATCAATAGCTCACCTGTGGGTCCACTTTCTCCACCTGATGCTGGCTTGCCCCAGGGAAAGGAGGAATCCCACCCAAGGACTAGCGAGGGGGTACATGTATTATTACATATACTATATTCACTTGTGATGTTTCATTCATTTGTTCTTCATTTAACAAGTGATGCTCATTCATGTAACAAAACTTTTTTCAGCATCTTTATTGGGTCAGGCTGTACTCTAAGCACTAGGGATACAACACGAACAGAATAGACAAAATCCTTTTCCTCGTGGAGCTTCCACTTTAATGAAGGAAATAGACAATAAATATGCTATCACATGGTGAAAAATCATACACGATCCTGTAAGATACTGTTCTCTTTTAAACCCAGCTTTGCATCTTTCCCCAGGACTGACTCTCAGCTCTAGGCTCCCTGGCAAGTGGTCGGTCCCCCGTGTGGCTATGCCTGGCTGTCACTGATTATAGATACCTGCAGGGCTTACTCTTGTGCTCTGTAACCATTTTCCATTACAGAAGCATCTTGCTGCTCACGAAGCCTTAATCTCTTATGCCGCGATCAATGGGTGTGTGCCATTCCCACTTGGATGCTCATTTTTTAATCCTTGCTGCCTCCCTCAATGTCATCCTGTTCCATTTTTCTTTATAGACTTTTAGGTCTACTGTACCTGCTGATTACTTAGTGGAGAGTGCCGGACATCTCCCTTAATTAATTCTATCGATTTCAAATCCCACAAGGTTCAAGGTCCTTAGATTTCTGAAACAGCTAAATGGAATGTCTAAATTCCAGCCTTTTCCTTCTACAAATTGTTTTGCCACAAAGTTGCTGGGGGGAAATGCTGCGGTTTTATTTATTTCAAGGAGTATATGAATCCACAGAGGATGCTGCATTCTTCACTGGGCTTTTTGTATACAAGGGAGAAGTAAAAAGGTGCTTGGGTGGCTCTTTCTTTCGCTTTCTTCCATTCTTCTCCCATCCTCCCTCAGGAAACATTTCTCACTGTCTCCTTTCTTTTGGTCATCTTCCCCTTTTGTCATGTACTTCCATAGTCCTGGTGGAGCTGAGACCTTGTCTTAGCAGCCAGTGGTTTCTTCATTCTTTGAAAACAGGTGTGACCAGGACTTTTCCGAGAGTAACTGCCCAGGATGTTTTCCAAGAAGATACAGCCAAAATCCTATGGCAGTGCTCTTTTGAGTTTTACATATATGATTTTCTAATGTTCCTTGCTAATAGTAAGCATGGAATTTCTGGGGAACAGTTATCAAATCTGGCTCAAGCATCGTAAGGTTTGTAAGAACGGTAATCTTGCCACATGGAGAAATCATCACTGAGAGGAACTTCAGAGATTCTGAACTTGATTCCCTCATCTGATAAATGCAAACGTGGGGTAAGAGAATTTGTACCGACTCAGCCCATATCATGTACCAGACCCTAGACTAGGCATTATGCATAAAAGATCTCTGAATGGTGAGGTAACTGACTTCTGGGCATATTACAAGCTGCACCTAAAACCCAGTTCCTTCGCCATACTGTCCCTTCTTAAACCAAACAGCCAAAGAGAGGGAAGAGAGACTCAGTGCAAAGAAGTTCCTTGGACTCGCTCCCTAGAGGCTTATGCTCTGCCCTGACTGCTAGGTTGTAAGCCATTGTGGACCCTCCTCAGAAGCTGGCACTGGCAGACACGGGGTGGTGGCCAGCCTTGTTGTGCCTGGAGCCGTGACAGTCATCAAAGAGTTCAAGTTGGGTGGTAGGCAAATGCAAGGGGTTGGAGGGAGAGGTAGACAGATGAACACCCTACCCCTCATCATGCCATCTGATCATCTGAAGTTGCGTACCTGGTGGAAGGCCGAGAAACATTCTGAGAAGGGGCGTGGACGTGTCTAAAAGGACTTTTTCCTCTCTGCCCGGGCCAGCCAGGCAGCAGAGCCCTGCACTGCCTGCGGCTGGGGGAGACTCTGTTGCTATGCGCCGGAAGCTTAATTTTATTATTGCTCTCCCCTATTTAATGTCTGTCTCTCAGGCAGCTGGTGATGTTTTAATGAAGCTGGAATTGTATAGTCTGTAGCGCTGGATAATCATAAGCTGCCGAGTCAGAATCAAATTAATAATTCATGAAATTAAAGTGTATAATTAATTTGAACGGTGCAGATGAGAAGAAGGGCCAGAGCCCACAGCCTGGAAGGAGCTGAAGTGTGGGGAGTGTTTACTGAACTCAGCTTCTATCCCCAAATAGTGTAAATCGGCTCACAGGGTAGGTGTAGTGAGTCTGTGGGTCGCTCTGCACACATAGGCTTACCTGAAACAAGGTACTTTCATCTAAAACTTGGACTAAGCTTCTTGGAAGCTCCAAAGCATTTTAATTGGTTTTTATTCACCCTTTCCTGGCCCCAGAAGAATCTTGTTGTTTTTTTGTTTGTTTGTTTGTTTGTTTGTTTTTGCGGTGCGCGGGCCTACTCACAGTTGTGGCCTCTCCCGTTGTGGAGCACAGGCTCCGGATGCGCAGGCTCAGCGGCCGTGGCTCACGGGCCCAGCCGCTCCGCGGTATGTGGGATCTCCCTGGACCGGGGCAAGAACCCGCGTCCCCTGCATCGGCAGGCGGACTCTCAACCACTGCGCCACCAGGGAAGCCCCAGAAGAATCTTGTTTTAACGGGAAATGAGACTGTCAGATGTTACTGGATTACAGATCTTTGTGGCGCAGGGGTTCTGTTCAGCCTCCATCAGAACCTTTTCTCTTTTCTGCACTTGGCAGAGACATAAGTCACATCCCCAAATTCTGGAGTTCTGTTGAGCTTCCTGGCCCCTAGATTTCTCCCTCAGGAGTATGCCTCCTCTTCTGTACACACAGACACGCACACAGGGAAATGCAAACAACTTCCTCTAGACAACAGTGATGCTACGTCTCACATCTAGTACCTTCTTTTTCCTCACAGATGCCCTTTGTAATAGCTGAAGAAAGGTATTCTCGGTGCCATTTTTAGCAACAAAGTGAAGGGGAAGGAGCCCGAGTGCCTCATCCAGAGATGGGGCCTGGTCCACAGAGTTTGGAACCACTCTGCCTTTCTTTTCTGCTACTTTCAGGCTACTTTGTGATGCTCGTCTTTGTCACCTCTCGAGGTGTAAGAGCGCCGTGGTTCTGCTTATTACCGGTGATGATGACATGACTTGATGGGCCTTTTGCCTGTTTTCTGCAGACATTGACTGGGATCCCTTTATTGTATCTTTGTGATGCCTACTCTGGTCCTTTTGTGTGCTGCTTGGTTTTGAATGACAAATGCTGTAGTAAGCAGAGGGACCTTTGGGTTCCACTTTTCATTAGAAAATCCCTTCTGGTGTTTTAGCCTCCTAAGCGTGGCATCCTCCTCCCCCAGTGGAGACTCTCAGAGAGGAGGAAGGCTAAACAGGGACCTGCATTTGTCCCTTCCTCTTTGGCAGGCCTTTGAGAGTTCTTGTTCTAAAGGGACAAATGCCTGGAAGTTATGATACAGACTAATAATGCATAAATCCCCCCAAGGTTTGGACTAAAGTGAGCCTCCGTTAACTTCAGATTCTTGAGTCTTCAGAATGTTTGTCTCTCACAGAGAGGTTTGCTGTCTGCCCCATGTTCACACACTTAACCAGAAACCCCAGGAGGAAGTTGTGCCAGTGAGAGACAGCCTTAGTCATTCAGGGCCTCATATGCCACAGTGTCCTGCACACCAGTTCTCTTTATTCTCTCTTGATCTGCATTCTTCCCCTAACCTGCCTTTGTTTGCACAACCTTAACTTCTATACCACCGGTTCTGTTTCTCCACAGGTAAGGTTTCAGCCTCTGGTGGTTTGCCAGACTGGCTGATTACTCATAAACACATCTCAGGGTTCCGTTTTGCTCCCAGCAATCCTTAAAGCATTTCATGTCTAACATTCTCAGACTAATGCACAAATAAAGAACATCTGATGCCCAACCCATAACAAACGCATTTCGGGGCAAAAGTAATGGTCCTGTGATATGTCTGGCTTCCTATCTTCAAAGCACTTTGCCTACGCAAGTAGATCGTTACTCTGAAATAGCTATCCATCATGTTTTTGGCAAGAAAGCCAAGAGACAGAATTAAAGTGACTTGCCCAAGGCAACTGGAGTGGTTGGCACCATGATGGGATTTGCTTTGTCCTACTTTTTGGTTGGTAGAGGGAGTCTTAGATGACCCCAGGATTTGGAAATGAAATGTAACTACCTAAGTAGCTTCTGGAATTTCCTTCTCTTGTGTTTAGTTGAAAATTTTTGACTGCCCTGGGTGATTGGATATTATCTCTGGAAAAGTGTTACACTATGTGGTGTCTTATATGGCCCTTTAGTCTTACAAGTTTAATCTGTTTTTGAAAAGATTAAAAATCATTTGAGACTATTGTGGAATGCAGTTTGTGCACGGTGTTTATTTGTGAGTTCTCTTTTTACATACCAACATTTTGGTCAACCCACAGCTGCCTCCTCTAGGGAATGGGATCTTTCTGATTTGAATAAGTTAATTAAAGTTACAGAGACTGTGGTCTTTTTCTGCCATGGGTTTAGTGTAGAGAGACTAGGACAGGATGGGAATGATGGCTCCTGGGTCTAATTGTCCATCACCTGAGTAACTGGACAGTGACCCTGACAGGCCAGTTATTTTAGCCATGCAACAGTGATTAGGTTAGATCACCATAGGATCAGTTTAATCAACCAGGTGGCATTCCGCCATGAATATGGCTGGAACCAATGAATTAACCAAAAAAGCCTGGTCACATCTGGGTATATGAGTGGATGCATGCTGAAACCACCCCAGGGAATTATGTAAAATTGTAAGCCTGGCCACTTACCTCATTGAATCAGCCCTATGTTTAAAGTCTATTGAGTATAAGGTAGAGGTCTATGGAGTATAAAAATGGTCTTTAGAAAGTCTTTTAGGAAGAGAGGTAATTCTTAACACCTATAATGAAAAAAGAATGCTTTACTAGTAAACGCAGCCCTGCACTTCACCCTATGATGCAGTTCTTCATAGGAGTGCTTTGTTCGTGTCTTCATTGCACTCTTTGTACGGGGCTGGCAGAGTGCACTTTTACCTAGGAAAAACTGAGGCACATCTAGGGGCAGTGACACTGTCAGAGTGTCTGCGGGCAGAGGCAGAGTTGGGGATGGGCATCCATCTTAGCGTTCGCTTTCTCTAAGAGCCGCACCTGTGTTTCCACAATGCAGGAAGAAGCCCTTCCCTTTAGCTTTCTGGGTTCCCTCCAGCTACTACTCTTTTTTTTTTTTTTTTTTTTTGTGGTACGCGGGCCTCTCACTATCATGGCCCCTCCCGTTGCGGAGCACAGGCTCCGGACGCGCAGGCTCAGCGGCCATGGCTCATGGGCCCAGCCGCTCCGCGGCATGTGGGATCTTCCCGGACCAGGGCACGAACCTGTGTCCCCTGCATCGGCAGGCGACCACTGCGCCACCAGGGAAGCCCCCAGCTACTCTTTTTGATCACTTCATCTTGGTCAGATGCTTGAGCAGTGCAATACGGTGGTACAGTTTTGCTAAAGCTCGATACCAAGCTTAGGCTTTATTGTTACAGACCCCCAGGGATAAGTATTTTGACCCTTTAGCAGCTCCTGAATGAGTTATTGCACTCACCCCTTGGCATGTACATAATGAACATGTAATGAAATTCAGTAATTAACTTATTTAATTTATGTATTTGTTTAATGTGTGCCCTTAATGTCTGTCTTACGATCTTAGGGAATCTGTAATTCTGTTGGTTTTGATTGTAAGATTCCAGAACACAGGGACTGTGGCTGTGAAGTTTTGTATGGCATTAATAAAGCTACATTTGGTTATAATTTAAAAGAATACAATTCCTATATAGAGTATTTTAATAAAGTCCATTTTGCAAGAACTAATGTGATTTTGAAAGTAAATAGGGCAAATAACCTTCACTTGGTGGTTCTGAGCAGAGACGTGGTCGTTCTGGTGGGTCTTCTGGCAGCAGCATCCGTTCACACAATTGCAGTTGTTTTTATTGTTGAGATTTAGAGATTGATTTAGAGTGTTACAGACAAACACCTATGATGGTAAGGTCTTTTTTTTTTGAGGCAAGCTTAACCTTGTTAATCCTGCCCTGCCCAGGTTTATATGACCACGAGGCCCTTTTCTTTTTTTGAAGATGTTGGGGGTAGGAGTTTTATTAGTTAATTAATTTATTTTTGCTGTGTTGTGTCTTCGTTTCTGTGAGAGGGCTTTCTCTAGTTGCGGCAAGCGGGGGCCACTCTTCATCGTGGCGCGCAGGCCCCTCACTATCGCGGCCTCTCTTGTTGCGGAGCACAGGCTCCTGACGCGCAGGCTCAGCGGCCATGGCTTAATGGGCCCAGCCGCTCTGCGGCATGTGGGATCCTCCCGGACCGGGGCTCGAACCCGTGTCCCCTGCATTGGCAGGCAGACTCTCAACCACTGCGCCACCAGGGAAGCCCGACGGTAAGGTCCTGAGTTAGTTCGGAGCAGAAGGCAGCAGTCCCCTCTCATGCACTAGAGATGACTTGGGAACGTGAAGAGGTGACCTCTGCCACACATGCCATGAGGCTCTTGGCCTTTGTCAGCTGCTAGAATTTGGACGTAGGTACCTGGTACATGAACTGATTTTTGTTTGTGTGCTGGAGGTCTTCGCCCCAGCTTCCAAATTAACAGTTAATACTGCCTTCCCCCAACCTATGAGGGTCACTGTCCCAGATCTGAGAAGGGAGGCTTTTACCTCACTGATGTTTTTAGTAGAATTTGTCAGCATTTGCATTCTCCCTTCATCATCTTCTGGGATGTGAGAAAAGAAACAAATGAACAAAAAGCAGAGCTGGCTCATTCCAGCTGATCCTGGTGAGAATTGGGGTGGCTCTAGTTAACACAGGCGAACCATTTCAGACTGCTTCTTGGAGAAAGGAACAAAGTGCCCACAAGCACTGACGAGATCCTGCACAAACACATTCCCATTTCTTGTGGAAACCAATAATTTGTTTTCCAAAGTGAATCCAAAAACACAGAAGTCATTCGTAATTTTCAGAAATTATTTATTACCATTATAATATTTCCTCACAGGCAGCATGTAGCCCATTATTCAGAATTATAACCTATCCTGGTTTTCGATATGGCCTGAATAATGAAACTGGAGGAAATGCAGAAAATCTGGGTATTTGTGTTAACTAACATGCTTCACTCAACAGAAGGAGGGAACCTCGCCCAGCCAAAGATTTGTTTATTTTCCCAAAAAGGCATATTTTTTGCTCAGGGCCTCTGGTTTTTAACTTTACAACACCAGTTAAGAGTCATTGAGTGATTTTTAACTGCAGGATGCATCTCTTTCTCTATATTCTCCCCACCCACTGCAACATATTTCAGTTTAAGTGGTCTGATCTTTTTCTTCATAGAGCCGTGTCTCTGCATGGGTGAGAACTACAAAACCGGCCAGGAGGAATTTGATATGCCAAGTGGATCAGCTTGTTATAACTTCTAGGAAACCACAAGATAATTGTAGGGCTCTTGCTGGTAGGCTCCCCAGCACTGTGTTAAGTGTTTATACTCTTTTCTGCTCTGCTTGCAAGAGCCGCTTCTCTTTGCAGGCCCTTTTATAGGCCATCTGAATAAAGGTGGTTGACATGCATTTTCAAGGCAGAATTTTCCAGGCAGCATCCAGGGCTATTTGGTAACTGCCCTTAGCGGTTTAAAAAAGCAAACATAGAATATGTGACTCAATCCCTGCAGTAATTAGGAAGTAAATTTTGGGCAGTCGGCTTCAAATCATCAGAATGCCTTTGTTGATAAAAAGTGAGTTTTTCGCCTATCGATAGATTCACTCGCTATGAAATGGTCAGAACTGACCTACTGAATTACCTTTGGCCCTTTATCCCTGTGCTCATATTTGTGCCTTCATTTTTTTCTCCCTCTTTTTCCTCATCTTTATCATCATCGAAAAGTATTTTTTATCATCAAAAAATTGTTTTCCTATTTTTATCGTCAAAAATTATTTATTATTAATAATAAATAACAGGCAGCTTTTATATAGCATTTACTATACTTAGCACTTTTTAAGCAATTTATTTAATGCATTTAAAAGAAGTAGATGAAGTAGATATAAGTATTATCCCTCTCTTAACAGTTAAAGAATCTGAGGCCCAGAGAGGTTAACTCACTTACCTAAGGTCACACAGCTAATCAGTGGCATATTGAGTCAATGTAAGCAGGCGATCTGGCTCAAGAGTCTATGTTTTAATCAGTACACTGCGCAGCTTCTCAGTGTAGTGCAATAAGCAAAGGACAGATAATGATAATAATATTAATAATAAGAAGTTGTAAGTAGTAATAGTAGTAGTAGTAGTGATAGTAGTAAACATTACCGAATATTTCCTGTGCATCAGGTACTGTGGCAAGCACTTTAAATTCATTGCCTCATTTAATCCTCCCAGTAGTTTTTTGACATAGGTGCCATTAGTATCCCCTATTTCCATATTTAGAAACAGACTTAAGTTTCTAAAATTGCCTCACGTTACACACATAGTAAGTAGCAGAGCCACTTATTATTGTTGGGATAAATCCTGGAGGGCTTCAGAGCATCTAAAGGCCACAGTAAAGCACTGTGAGGGAGCAGAAGCCAAAGTAGAGAGTTGGAGGAGGTTAGGAACGGAGGGTCTTTCCGCCTGGTAGAGTGTGGAGTCAGTGAACCCATTTCTTGTCAGTTAGTTTTGCTCTGCTCCATGAACATAGCCCCTAACTGTCAGTCCCAGACCCGATGGCCTTGATGAGAAAAGCAAACGTGGATGGAGTGGTGCACAGGCATCCCCACAGCCAGATCACTTACCTGAATCTCGTGCCTTGTTGGCTGTAACCTGTTGATGCCAGCTGTGTGCCCAGAAGTCTGGTATGTGGACGTCCTGACCTCTCCTTTGCCACCTCGAGAGGTGGAGGTGTGGCTCCTGGAACTGCTCTATTTATGGTGAGGAAGAAATAGTGTCACTTTCTCCTCCTTGGTCTTAGGGCCCGGTTAGGTATAAGATTAGGAGGCAAGCTGATTATCTCCTCTCACCTTTCCCCCAGCCCTCTCCTATCCCTCCGAAAAGGTTCAGTGTTCTCCCCCTTGAAAGGTCTTACTGGAGCAAAGGCGCCTATGGCTCTCCCTGTTCCCCTCACTTTAGCCACCGCAGCTAAACTGGGGTCTGACCAACCTTGCAGGTCCGGCTCTAAGATTCATTACCCAGAAAAAGTTCTGCTTTGCGTGAACTTGGTCAAGTCTAGTACAGCAACAGGACATAAAGTCCAGTGAACTCAACTGGCTCCATTCCCTTGGTGTTAAAGAAGCAACTCAGTAACCATTCATTGCAATTTTGGGCCATATTTTCTCTTCTTTTAAGATTTGTCAGCACCTGTCTCTGGATGGTGGGATTTTGAGTGTATTCCTTTGTTTTAATGTGCAAAAATGTTATGCACAGATAGGTAGCACTCAGAATGAAGTCAGAAAAATGGAAGATTCCAGTGTTTTTTTGCCAATGCATTCTGTGTGTGTGTGTGTGTGTGTGTGTGTGTGTGTGTGTGTGTGTGTGTACGTACACACGTGTGTCTACTCATGTCTGAGTCTGTGACATGTGGTCAACAATGTCTTTCAGAGGCTGGCCTCCTTCTCTGTCATCTCTAGTAACTTGTCTACAAGGGATGACCCCCTTGACCTACTTTTGCAAGTGTCTTTTGCCTTTTTCCCACCCTTTGCTTCCATTCTCCCATCACACATGTTAATGGCTCGTATCATCTTCCCTTTTCATCAGCCAAAAAAAAAAAAAAAAAACTCTCCCTTGGCTTCTCCTCTGATTTCAGCCTGTTACTTGATGAGGTCCCTGCTATTTATATTTTTGTTTGTAGGAGGAAGGGGGGAACATATAAATAAAGCCCAGGCAAACCCAACCACCCTGCTGGATACAAAGGAACTCCCTCATCTCATGGCAGCAGGGCTGCCTAACTGGTAGTTAAGCAGGGCCCGAGAGGTCCACACTGTGAATGCCGTTGAAAGGGTTACTGGGAAATGCAAACAAAAACAACATGCAAATGAGGCTGCCAGCAACAGGTAGACTTAATCAGATGCTGTCAGATGAATTCAGCATCTCCCCGATTGTCGCCTCTCTTTGCCTCCCATTCGGAAGCCCTCATCTGCTCCAGATGTGGTTTAATTTACTGCGACTTGGCTAATTACTGTAATTAAGGATTAATTACTGTTAATTACTTTCACATAAACTCAACGCCAGTCAAAGAGCGGAGCCTTATGAAGTCTGCCACCGAAGTGAGCATGGCTTGGCGGCCTGTGTGAGCTAGGCAGGTCTCCATGTATCGCCTGGACCCCTGCTGCCACAAATCTTCCTGACCTTCCAGCATCACCAGCGGGATAGGAGGGCCAAAGGTGCAGGAAGGGTCAGCGCTCCAGCCCTCACAGGGCATCAGCTACCAGGCACTTCCCTACAGAGTGGGCAACAAGGAGGACGGGGAGGTTGCTGGGGAGATGGCCTGGACAACCTGCAGAGCGATGCACAAAGCACCAGCCTGGCCCCGCAACTGTGGGAGCCAGGTGTGTCTTCTTTTTCTATTATTACACTGTTGGCTTTGTGAGCTAGTAAGAAGCCAACATTTCACATCGGTGCTGAGACACAGGAGAGGTTCACCATACGTAATTGGAAGAAAAATAAAAGAGGAGGCTGGAAATCAGCCCCAGGTCATCCATTTCTTTCTGAGTACCACCTTCCCTTCTTAACACATGGTCTTGTTTTGTAGTAAAGAGTGGATAAGGGGACAGTTGAACATACTGCATGGACCTAATCATACAAATATGAGGGTTAGCGCCACCCCAGACAGCTCAGCTTCACCTGGGCTCTCAGCTCTGCCTGTCTACGCTTTCCCTTGTGATGGGGAAGCTAGTTACCCTAGTGACTATTAAAAAATATTCCCGATCCTTAAGTCCTGAATTCTGCCTCCTCTTTAGCAGAGGGCATTGCCTTCTACTGCATGAAGAAAATTGAACCCTTTAATCTGGAAATCCCTCAGTCTCCCCCCACATTGTCTCCAAATGTATCCATTTGGATACATATCCAGTTTTCTTAGACTTGCTCTGTGAGATATTCTCTTTTCTATATAAAGGTGATTCTTCTACCTGTGCCCCTTATACTAGCCTCTTCTCCCTTCTGGTCTTTTGCTTTGCCCATCATTATATTTGTCCTCTGTGACATCACTCTATCCCTTTCAGATGTTTCCTTTCCTCCATCCCGTGGACATTCTGAAGTCTCTTCTAACCTACAGGAACCTTCCCTTGTCTCCATCTTTCTCCAGCTATATACAGTCTTTCCCTTCCTCGTTTCATTCAAATCATCAAAGACAGAAATTGTACTTTTCTCAACCACTCCAGTCTTCGTTTGTCTCCATTGAGACTGCTCTACTTAATGTCAACAAGGCCCCGCAGTTGCTCAGTTCAATGTTTATTTTCCAGTTCTCATCTTAATGGACTTTTTGATGTATTTGATACTTTCCTTCATGACTTCTTCTCAGAAGCCCTACTCCCTGGGCCTCTGTGATTCTACGTTATTTTGTTCCTTTTAATGGGTTTCTCTTTCTCCATCAGACCCTCAGATGTTGGTGTTTCCCTAGAGTTCTGACCTCAGACGGGTTATGGATGGATCTCATTCTGCATACTTCCTGGCTGATCCCATCAATCTCAGGATGTTTGCGACTCACCCACTAGACTAAGAACTCTTTGATGCCAAGTCATGTATCTCATTCATTGTTGTATCCCACAAGGATGTAGTGCTACCATCAACACAATGTTATTTCTGTTTTCTGGACCATGGAATCCTGGGTCATGTGCGTCTTTTGATACCCACCATTGCAACTTTCAAGGGTCTTTCTTGTTTCCTGTGGAACCTTTACCCTTACAAAGGAGGATTTTTCTGTTGCGGTGAGGCAGGTCTTTGAATTTGTCATTCAGGAAAATCCTTGGGCGACTAGATTGTTTCAAGTGGGGTCTGAAGAAGGTCTTTTTTATTGTGAAATTCCAAAAGATGTATCATTGATGCAGAAAAAGAATGCTGGAATACTATGTGGTATGTTTTTATTCTCTATACTACCATCTCTTTATAAAAAGTAACCTGCTTGGACATAAGTAAGATTATCTTCAAATTGACCAAAGGATACTGCTCAAGTGTAAAGGGAACCTTAACTGAGGGCTAAAGAAACATTGAAATTATTTTTTTACTATTGCCAATGAAATTTTTCAATAAATTAAAAAACAAAAATATTAAACAGTTTTATATTTGAATCAATTATAAGTAAGATTTTAACTTTTATTAAATATTTTAAAATCTTACACTAAACTTGTTGATCAATTAGAGGAAAATAACTTTCATAAAGTTAAACTGTGTTTTTTAAAAAATAAACTCTTTTATGTGTTTGTTTCTTTCTATGTCCACAGAAATATTCTATTACTTATTTTCTTTAGTTGACTAATGTGCAAATGGATTGTTGGGCTTACTTGTACCCCTGAAGGTATTTACTTACTTTATGTTGCTGTGTTGTATAAGTGTGGCTTCATTTTGTGTGTGTGCTTGTATTTTTCACTACATGTTTGTACATTGTGATTTGAATGGACATTCGGATGTATGTAATTTCAGTGGGTTTGCACTTTATATACAGAACAAATACATCAAATGCTAGAACTGTATGTTTTGAAGTCATATGCTTTCTTGTTTTCCCCTGGAATTTTGTTGTAAGAAGTATATTGCTGAAATTCCAGATTCCCAGTGATGGTTTAAAGGAAGCATTTCCTGTACACAATGAACCAGAACCAACTTCAACGGACAACTCATTTGCATGTGTAAAATACAGAAAATATGAAAACTACAATACTGAATTACTTAACTGCAATCTATTATTTCTTGGCTGAATAATCAGCTTCATGATTTGAATTTCTCCTTCAAAGTGATTTGTAAGCCATCACCATCAGATAATGTGTTATGCCAGGACGATGTGTTAATTCTTGAAGTTAGGGAATGGGTGTATTTTCCCCATTATATGAAATGGCTATAACATAAGTGGTTCACTTAACACACTGTTTGAATGCCTGTTGTATGTCACACACAGTACTAGGCCCTGAGGATAACGTGGTATTAAATCATCTGTAGTGATGAATTACAGTGTGGTAAAATTAATAATATACCATTACCATGAGTAACAAATACAGTTCGACATATAGAACACTTTTCTCTCTTGCGGTGGTATGTATTTACTTAAGTGCCTGGATAGCATTGTAAGGGGCTAGGAATGGAAAGATGAAATTACCTATGATGGTACTGTGATCTGGAGCGGGGATATTTATATACTTTTCTGCCGATGAATTCAGTTACTTCAGGAATATCTGTGAAGTAAGGAAGTGTGGAATCAAGAGATAATATCATGACATCATTTTCCAAGCTGGATAGCAAGAGCTATAGACATTAGGTGAAAAGGGAAACATGGAACCTTCCAAATGCTTCTATAATTCATTAATGATATTACAAAAATATACATCTTCAGTTAAAATTTAGTGCAAATGCTTAATTTGATTATAGGCTATGCAGTTATTTATGTTATATTGCATAAGCTACATATGCATTATAGCTTTAGCTCATCTCTATTCCAGTTCCAATATAAATATATTCCATATCTGTAACACCACAGTCATTTGAAAAAAATATATGTTGCTTTTGTAAAATGAAGTATTTAGATGTAAGTATTCATTCAACACTTGGTGCAAAAGAATTTATTGAATGGATCGAGAGGCCAAGCGTAAGCATGCCTAGATATGCATAATCTACGCATATCTCATTATATCTAGAGATATAATGAGATTAAGAGATATAATGAGATTAAATTATGAGATTAAGTTATATACGGTATACATATATAGAATATGTATGTTTTTGTACTTCAGAAGTTTTTTGTAAATATTAGAGCTTTGTATGTGCCCATATGTGTGTGCTTATATCCACATGGATGGATTCATGAACTTGTGTATTAGGGCCTCCTTGCTGATAGTAGCAACAAAGCTGAAAAGAAAGTAATTGAGAAAGGGAGAAGGAAAGAGAATAGCAGTGATTAAGCCCGCATTGTTCTATACTGATCGCTGGCTGCCTGCTATTGTTTTCCAGCACTTGAAGATGAAACGTATTCATTTAGCTTTCAGAACGAATGGCTTTAATAAGGGCAGAGCGGAGAGGTGGGGTAACACTGATGACTAGAGAGACCCATCAAGGCTGTCCCTAAGGCCATTCCGTCAGAGCCCAGGACCACATGACCATTAACTCTGCAATCAGGACAAGTTTTCAACATTCCAGGGTATCCTTCAATGGCAGAAAGAGTCATTTGGAGTCAAGGGAAGATGTATATCAGCAGTAATTGGATTCTGGCCAAGGCTCTTAGGACAGTATTATCGATGGTGAGGGAATAGGGAGGGGCTGGACCGAGCCAAGTGGTGTGTGATTCAAGCCACAGTCAAGAGAGCAGCAGCCACCAAGGGCCACGGGCTGTGGATGTCCCGGCACACAGAGCTGCTGCTTTGCCCAGGAGTCAGCGTGGCCTGTCTGTGGATGCAAGTGATCCTCCTTCCCCAGCAGAAACGGATTTCTGAATATCCTGCGGGACAAAACTTTGGGCTCCACGGATGAGGCCGCCCTGGTTGCACTTGACTAGACAAAGCTATTTAAGGCCTGAAAGTGCCCCATGCAGCCGCTTCCCACCGCTGCCCACTCCCCTCCCTTCACCCTGACTACTTCATTACAATCTGCCTTCAGGCCGGAATTGCCCTGCTTAAGCCTCAAATCATTATAATTACCATTATTAGAAATAGCTGCGGGGGAAGCATTGGAACACCAAGTAAAAATGTGTGAGTGTGTCCGCCGGCCCTGGAATCACTCCTTTTGAGCTCAGGGGACCACAAGGCATGAGGGTTCCACCAAAGCCAGCTAATGTGACGGCTGTCAGCTCCACTCACCCCACCTGTCAAGAGGGGGATGCAGTGGGGTTCATTTTTTTAATTGACACCTTCCTCTCTTATTCCACGCTCTCTCGTCTCAACCTAATTCCTCCTTTCATCTTCCTTCTTGGAGAAAAGTCCATTCCTCTGCTCCCCGAATAAAGAAAAGGGAAAAAGCCACACGAAGAACAATGACATATGCATTATACTCCAGAAAAAATACATAGATTTTAACAAAGGCTCAAACCAGGAAAAGCACCGAAAGTCAAAATAATAATTGTCAACCACGTATGAGGCAGACAAGATGGACAGATGCAGGAGAGAGATAGGAAAAGAAGTCAGCAAAGCAGCGTGGAAAGAAAGAGAAAAGAGGGAAAAACTTGCTTAAAAATCAGAAAGAGAACAAGGTAGAGAAGAGATGATGAAAATACCGTGTGTTTCTCATGGTCTAGTTTCCTTGTAGTCCCTCTTTAAATGAAGCCTAGAGTTTTACTCTATTGAAGGAAAGTAGAGTGGGGATATGGTGGAGCCAGAAAATAGATGTCATGTGAATGCCTTTGATTTTTCAGTTCATAAGAAGTCTCTCTGCAGATACTCAGGAAGGATTAGGAGGTAAAATGGGATGTGATGCCATTGACAGAGATTCAAAGAGACAAGGAGGAATGGTGTGTGTCCAAGTGGATTCTACCTGACAGTGGTACCTAAGCATCTCCTTGCCTTTACTTTCAGTGGCCCTGGAAGTTTAACCACTCTGTGTTTTCTCAGCACCTGATGGCAGAGCCCCACGAGAAAAGCTCCGTCTTTGAGCCTTGGGTTATTAAACTTTCAGACCTCTGAATGATCATTTGTTTGAAGTTAGATTGACGTGAATCACAATATAACATTAGTGGTATTTAAAGATGGACTGGATCAGTCCCTTAAAGAAATAAATTAGGTTGAAGTTAGGGAAATATATCAGAGTTTTTACTTCAGTGTATTATTTCTTTTATTTTTATTTTTAATCAACTCAAAAGATGCAATTTGCACAAGTAAATGTATTTCATGTGTCCAGTTTGATGAGCTTTGACAAATATGTGTACCTCCTCCAACCACCACCCCAATCAAGATTGAGAACATCTGTCACCTCAAAACATGCCCTCATGCCCCTATGCAATCAGTCCCCACCACTATCCCTGATCCCCGGCCACTCTAGAACAGTTTGTCTCTTCTAGATTTTCATGTACATGAAGTTGTACAGAATGTAGTCTTTTGTGTCAGACTTCTTATATATAAAATCTCAAAAATCGTATTTTGAGATACATCCACATTGGTGCTCGACTTAGTAATGTTTTCCTTTTTGTCACCGAGTAGTATTCATTGTGAGAAAATACTACAATATGTTTATCCATTTTTCCATTTGGATTGTTTCCAGTTGGGCTCTTGTAAATAAAGCTACTATGAACACTTGTGCACAAATCTTTGTGTGACATATATTTTCACTTTTCTTAGGTAAACACCTAGGACTTATATTCCTAAGTTATATAATAACTATATATTTAATTTTATAAGACACTACCACCCTGTTTTTCAAAGTGGTTATACCTCTAGCTCTTCTTGAGTGAGACTGTACATTCTTTTCCACACAGGAAAAATTAAATGAGATATTACATAAAGTGATACAAATAGGTATGGCCAGTGGATATAGGCTTCGCCTGTTCTATAAAGCTGTCTTTATGCTCAGATGAACAGTTCAAATTATTCCATTTTTTAAATTAAATAACATTAGAATAAAACCTTTCCTAAAATCTACAGGTCTTAATTATTAGTTGATCTCATTGAATGTGCAGTTACTTAAAGGAAACATGAAAACCAGTTCTACTACTCAACGTGTTACATGGTCCGATTTCTCACCTTCCCTAATCAACTCCACCCTGAACTTCCTTAATTCTCATTCATTCTACTCTTACTCATGTCACTTATACTGTAGTGCCATCCATTTTAGACAGTATTTTTTTTTTTTTTTTTCGGTACGTGGGCCTCTCACTGTCGTGGCCTCTCCCGTTGCGGAGCACAGGCTCCGGACGCGCAGGCTCAGCGGCCATGGCTCACGGGCCCAGCCGCTCCACGGCATGTAGGTTCCTCCGGGACCGGGGCACAAACCCGTGTCCCCTGCATCGGCAGGCGGACTCTCAACCACTGCGCCACCAGGGAAGCCCGACAGTATTTTTTAACTCTTCAGTTGTTTCTGGCTGGTGTGATAGTTGGTCTGTTTAGGGATACCAGTTTTGGTATAGGTCCCTTACGAACTGGAGCATGTCTTCTCTTCACAGTCATGGTGCATCTTACTATTGTCATGCATACCATAGGTACTCAATAAATACCTGAATAAATGAAACTAGTCCCCAGGAGCTACAGTTCAGAAAACTCACTACCACTCTGTAGTCTAAGGTAAAATAGCTTAAATAACATGTAAGGGTTCCCTGGTGTAAATCAATCATAGACATATCAATTTTATTTTGAAACCATCCTGCCTGTTCATGTGCCTTAAATGGGCTCCACATTCAGCTCCCTGCCTTTGAGTAAATAATCACGCACTAAAGCTCAAGAAATATTTGGTCGTGGGTTTTATTTTTCCACCTCGGCTGCTGATGTATTACCTAGCGGGCTGTATTCTGCGCCATGCTTGGGTCTCTCTCACAGCTTGTGGTAAGCGACATTATTCCAAGATTCAATGAATACCTGCTATTGAGCGGCTTCCCTAACCACCCAAACTGGTCTTTTTTTAGTGGTTATTGAGAGGATTGTCACAGCCATTGGCCTACTCAATTTTACTTCAAAAGAAAGGAGCATTTTTCTTCCCCTTTCATTTCTAAAAGCAGATATGGCAATTTGCTTAAATTGCTGTCTTTAAAAGTTTAGATGATTATACATTTTTCCCCTCTTGCCTTTTTCCTTCCTTTTCATTTAAGCAACACAGTGCCGTCTCTTTTTCTGGGATTGGACACAGTTCCTGCTGCAGCCTTTATGAAGTGGCTGTGTGTGTGTATGTGTGTGTGTGTGTGTGTGTGTGTGTGTGTGTGTTTCCTTGCACATTAGTATTCATTTACCTGAGATCTCAGAGGTGAAATAAGATTATATTGAAATATATGATTAACGTTTTATATTTTAATTCTAAAGTCTGTTTTCTCTAGGCACAAATACTAGAGGTTTATAGCTAAAAGAAATGCACCTAATGGGAAGTCTCTATTTCTTTGTGGAAAAAGATATGGTAGCAACTAGCCTCAGTGACTGAAGAGTAGGTAAGATAGGTTACATTTTAAAAATGTTCATATCAGAAGAAGAGACAATTTGATACAAATGTAAGGAGATGAAATAAGAGGTACAGCGAAGGACTAGGGATGGGATGTAGGGAAGAATGAGGTGATGGCAAAATCCTGTGGCCATTTGGCAGAGGCCATGAGAGCATCTTATTCATGGATCCAATGCCATGGGTCCAGTTCCCATGGGTCACAGTTATCTTTACAGTGATCTGTGACCATGACAACAAAACGTAGTGAGCCATTACTTCACGCCACATGTTTTATATGTGCTGAACCCTGTGATGAAGAAAATGCATTTTAAATTGTAGTATGGAAAAAATAAAAACCATGAAAAGCGTCAGTTCTGTCTTCAGGGAACTCAGTCTACCGGCCATAAACTCTACTCCCACTGGTAGCCAGCTCTATTACGAATAAGTGACCATGGCAGATAGAGGACCAATGGATGGAAAAAAACAATCCTGGTGCCATTTGGGGGGAAGACCCCTTCAAAGCTCAGACCCCGCTATTAAGGGTTTATGTACTATGGAATTAGTATGTTTTCTGAGTAGCTGATGTTTGCCAGCGATCATTTGAGGTACTTGGGATACAAAGATGAATTTGTTAATTAATTCATAAAATATTGAATATGTATCTGCTGTGTGCCAGGCATGAATAAGACATTATCTTTGCTCTCAAGGAACTCACAGTTAATGTGGAAGACAGATCCGAAATCAGCTCTTTCCTGTACATAATAAGTGCTTTGTAATATAGATATTTGTAAAATGCAATGGGAAGACAGGAAAACTAATTCTCCCTGTGGATATTGATATTTGATCTCTGTTACTAGATATAGGATAAAGATTTTGAAACCATCATACTTGGAACATTATTGAATATGGCAGCCAAATATAAGGATGAAACTCTAACAAGAACCAGTAGTTTATATATGTGTGAGTGTTGGTGTTAGTAGAGGGGCTATTTCTCCTTCTTCTTCTTTGCCACTATGTGGGATTAATAGTTTTGCCTATCCTAGCTAAGGAATAGACTGATGGGCACATTTTCTAGGACATCACTAAAGAGATTGGCCAAGTAGTCATTGTGGGTATTTGAGGCTCATGGAGTGAAGATAGCATCCATGGGCCATGAAGAAGATAGCTCTGGATTTAGTGGACCAGAAGGACTTTCTGGTAAAATTCTTCATAGTGATACAGAATTCGTATGACTCAGATTTATGCCTTTACTATGCCACAGAAGGCTGGATAGATTTTTAAGGTTATAAATTGCAATTCCTGTTAACAAGCAGCCAGAAGGGGTCCTAGAAGTAAAATGTATTTCAGATCCAAGAGTGAAAGAATGATATACTGGGTCGTATAGTCTTTTGTTTCTGTCGTTTAAATGTAATATCGTTGCAAGGAAGTAACTGCAGAAATAGGCTGTGCGTCCCTGTAGGTTGCAACGGTGGGATGGTCGCCGACCTTTTTTTTCTTTTCTTTCTTTTTCACTACACTGCTCTAATAAATGGTGAGAGTGTTTTAATAAGTCCCCTGGTCATTGCCATAGTTATGATCTCTAGATGAAGACAACTTTGTGAGGCTGGTGTCCTAGGAGGCTGGAGTCAGCGTGTGTGTGTGTGTGTGTGTGTGTGTGTTTGCATTTGATTTATAAACCACCAAAGCCACGATTAAGTACTAGGGTGAAAATCATCTATGTTAACAGCAAAGAAATGTCACCATCCATTCCAAGAGGGACTTGTAAACCTGGAGCTAACAGCCAACAGTCTAATTCTTTTAAAATAGAAATTTCTTTAACCTTTCTAGGTGAAACTACATCCCACCTGAAAAAAAATACAAATTTATGGGCAAGAAGAAAAGCTGGAAGTTGTAGTTTTTATGTAAGAGTTAAATAAAAAATGCCCAATCTTTGAGAGGCAGTCTTCAGGGATTCTTGAAGAGAAGAGTATCTTTCCTACTCAAGGTACAATTGAGTTCTAGAGAAACTCCAGAATGGGGAAAACTGCAGATATTTTATTCTGAGGTAAGGGGAGGAAAACCTTCAAGGCCTTCAGCCTCAAGATATCTGTATTACTGTGGACTGGAAGACCTATCATATATTTGACACTAAGGATCACAAAACTGGACTTCCAGTACAGTAGTAGACTCATTTTAAACAGTGAATGAGGGCTTCCCTGGTGGCGCAGTGGTTGAGAGTCCGCCTGCCGTTGCAGGGGACAAGGGTTCGTGCCCCGGTCCGGGAGGATCCCACATGCCGCAGAGCGGCTGGGCCCGTGAGCCGTGGCCCCTGAGCCTGCGCATCCGGAGCCTGTGCTCCGTAGCGGGAGAGGCCACAACAGTGAGAGGCCCGCGTACCACACACACACAAAAAAAACAGTGAATGAATGAATGAATGAATGGCACGTTGAGACCAATATTTACATTAAATTTCTGGAAACTGCTACATAAAAACAGTCTGTTTTTTACTAACCTTGTTTTAACCTCTGACTTTTAAAAAATGAAATCAGAGAACTGCAGCTTGACCCCCAAAAGACCACATGGAGATCGTTTTAACCAAATTTGGGCTTTTATTTAGATATCTACAGAATGGGAGTTAATAGTCTTAGCCAGCTCGCTGCTTGAAAATGCTAGAGGCATGGTTCTGAGAGTGACTGTAGAGCAGTTGACAGTGATGAATGTGAAATAGTAATGAATAACTTCATAATGGAGCAGAGATGTCGTTGCTTTGCATACTAGTTACTGGACAGAAGGAGTGGAGCTAGGCTTTGACTCCAATAGTATGATTGACTTTCCTGCTACAGGGTCAGTTCCGGCAAACAGCAGTGTAAGCCAGTGAAAAAGATTCCTAGCGGGGCAAGACTAGTGATGGACCAACCCAGCCAGCCTAAAAGGGGTGCTGCTGGTGGTATTTTAGCTGTTGCATTCCTTCTACACAAACATCCAATCAATGGCAACATAATAAGATGGCCATGATCACAGTAATATTTATTACCTTGATAACAAAATTGATAACGGTTCTATTGATCTCTTGTTTATTTCCTTTCTCTACTGCACTCAGAGTCTTGGTTGACCCTGACATGCTGAAGTGTTCCTTTCTTCTTTTCTCTTGATTTCCTTTTAATGAGACTTCCTCAGGACTCAAGGATCCAACACTCCTAGCCCTTGCCATCCGCTATTTTGATCTTTTTACTCAAATACTTACTTCCCTTTGCCGCTGTTGGAAATGATATGTGTTGAACCTGTACTTTTGTGTAACCATGTGTGCTGGACCCCTCAGAATTTATAGGTGCCATCTATGAGACTGTGTGTGATCTTTCATATATGTTTCCAAAATTGATTGCAAGGAAATCCAGGATTCTGTCAGATAGCTTACTAACACTGTATCACTTAGGATTATATTTGTCTGCTGGCACCATTTTAAAAATATGGTGGCTTAAACAATATCTTACGGAATAGAATTCCAAAGGTGAGTGAACAGAGAACCAGGGGACTTATAAAGGCATCATTCTACATTTAATGTCCATTTTCAAGACCACCTCATAATTTAGCATTACTGCTGGATTTCTCAGCCATCACATTAATATTTCAGGCAGGAAGGAGGGAAGGAGAAGGCTAAAAAGTAGCACAGGCTCCGGACGCGCAGGCTCAGCGGCCATGGCTCATGGGCCCAGACGCTCTGCGGCAAGTGGGGTCTTCCCGGACCGGGGCACGAACCCATGCCCCCTACATCGACAGGCGGACTCTCAACCACTGCGCCACCAGGGAAGCCCTGAGTTAATTCCCTTTAAGGAGCCTTCTTAAAACTCTCATGTAACGCTTCCACGTGCATGTAATCATACATATAAATATATAATCATCCAGAATTTAGTCCCATGACCACTCCTAGCTTCAAGGGAGGCTGAGAAATGTAGTTATTTACCTGGGCGTATTCTTTAAATAAATTGGATTTCTGTCTCTAAGGAGGAAAGATAGGACAGATATTGGTTAGTTAACTGAAGTCCAATGGGATCATATGGACACGTTTGATTATCTTGATAACTTTGTTTCACATTTGTCCCAGAGCTCCAGAAGATACACCAGGAGGTAGGGTCACAGAACATCAGAGAACAATGGCAGAATTTCAGGAATACCCAGAAGACACAGGCCAGTAATCCCCATGTATTTGATGCTGGGAAATTGAAGTCAGTGGTTCAAGCTCATATGTCTGACTCAACGGCAAATTATGCATCTTAGGCTTATTTCTAGCCTAATATTGTAACTTTAGAAGAATCCCTCTTGTCTGTTTCTTAGTTCCTTACTTCCTTACGTTCGGATTGAGATATCTTACTGCTGAAGAACTTCCAACCACAACATCTTATATATATCCAATGAGCAAGTAGTTATTGAACACAGCTCCTCTTATGTGAAATAACAATAACACTCATGGTTACTCTGATTTCTGTATAGCTCCACAGGGTACCTGATGAGTTCAAATCTACTGCCTTGTTGCCTCCTTGCAACAATCCAACAGGGCCCGGGGCTTGTCTTTGGGAGAACATCCTGATCTGTCTGTATCGGTTCTGCATCCCCAGTGGTTAGAGCAATGGCTGATACCTGGTGGTTGCCTAATAAATAGCTTCTCCCCACTCTCTCATAGGAAGAAGTTTGAAAGGGTTAATAAGCAGAAGTTACAGACATGACCTCTTTTCTAAAGTAGCTGTTAGTCAGGAACTGGCGACACATAGGTAATCTGAGGAGATTTTATTCAGCAGCATAGGAGAAAATTTTACATAAGTCCCGAATCTTAGTTGAGCTATTTGGGCTAGTATCTTATCTGAGAAGACAGTGGGTGAGGGAAGGAGAGAAAGGAGGATTGCATCCTGGTTGATTACCTGTCATCTGCAAGACTGTATTCCATGTAATATACTAAGCTTGCAAGGCAATGTTCATATTCTCCACACCAAACATACAAAGTCATATTTTTATTTTCTACACCAGACTTGCAAGTGAGCAGTTGTATTCTCATTTTAAAGTTGGGGAAACTGAGTCTGAGAGATGAAGAAAGCTGCTTAAGGTCACATACCTAGTGAGTGGCAAAGCTGATATTAAAATCCATATTTTTACCACTATGACACATTGCCTCTCCAAGGAAAAATATCAAAGCAGGAAACTTAAACTTTACAGTGAAAAATCTAAGGAAAGCACAGGCCACAGACTGAGCAATGGCCTGGAAATTAGAATTACTGAATTCTGTCTCTCCCCGACTGTGCTCTGGGACTTTCTTTATCATCACAAGCTGCGTGTTAAATAAAAGTGCTTTATAAAGACTCGAGCCCTTACTATACAAATTCTAGTTCATCTTAATAATAACACATATCTACACCTGCATTTCTGCCCCTATAAAATTGGGCTAATAATACCGTTTCCTCTCCAAAGTCCTGTAATAATCAATACGTTGGAAGATGCTCAGAGAACTACAAATGAGGTGCCTTTTAAACATCACCATTTGTCAACAGAGTAAATTTGTAAAGTGATTCTGGCTCTTCTAATTGAGCATTGAAATTTAAAGCAGTGAAAGAAGGTAAAAGTAATAGTAACAATATCAATTCAATAGCAATTAGTGATAAACTTAGTCAACCAGGTACAGGTTAGCCCAGAGCTTCTAGGCATTTTCTGCCAGGGAATTTACTCCCACTATGAAATGTCTTACAAAGTCATTAGCAGAGTAGAGCCCGTCTGAGATAAGACCTTTCCAGGAGCCTTCGGGAAAGTCTCTTAATGAATTCTGCTGTGTGCCTTCATAGTTGCATATGTGGCCAAATGTAACTAATATCATATTCCTGAATTCCATTCTCCTCCAAATACTTTCACTTTCCAATCCAACCAGAGCTGACCTTATTGAGTCATGCAATTATGAAAGATTTTCCTCCATTGGCCTCCATCATATATTGTAAATATCAGAATGAACAATCACTTATTGATCTGTTGTTCCCACAGGGCCCTTGGCATTACCCAAGAAAGCATATGATTTTTATAACAGAACAATATCACGTGTGTGTGTATATAAAACAAAGCAACTCACATTTAGCTTATATATATATAAGCTCAATATGATATATATATATATATATATATATAAGCTAAATGTGAGTTGCTTTGTTTTATTAGGAAAAATGCTCAGGCAAAGCCTATAATCAGTAGTTAACGTGTATATTTTTAAGTAAAGTATTAAATCTAATTTTCTTAAAGCCAAAGAAAAGCTAGGAAAGTCGGCTTTTACATTTCAAAAGTGTTGAGAAGTATCTTGCTTGTGTCTGACATCTCGATTGTGTAAGAGGTTCAGAGCAGCCAGTATAGTAATGGAAGGCACCCCACTTATGTCTTAGTCACTTAGCATGGAATTCATAGGTAAAAGTGGTAGTAACATTCTTAAGTATAACTTGAGAAAGTTATGGTGAATGGTTGTCTTATTTTCTAAGTGACTCTTACCTAGATTCTTCCTACCTCATTTTAACAGCAGCCGTTTTATATCACTTTTACATGGATTATCTCAAATTTTTTGCAAAGAGCTCTGTAGGGTCCTCATGGTTCCGCATCGCATGGGGTGGGTATGAGGTGAGGGCTGGCAGGTGAGCTTCTGCAGGACCCCACTTTTCTTCTGGAGTAGGACCACTTTGCTCTACTTTACCTATTGGGCTTCTAAGTAATCCTAAAGAAAGGATTTCATATTTCACAAAATTCTTTCGAAAATCACTGCATTTTCTCCTTTTCTTCTCTCCACAAGTCTTTGAGGAGCTATTGTTGTTCCCATTATGCAGATGAGGAATTGAAGCGTAAACAAACTGAGTTTCCAGGGAGTACCTAACTCATAAGTTGCTGAATACCAGCTCAAATTCTGGTCTTCTGACTCTAAATTTTATTCTCTTACCACTAAATACTACTGACTCCTTTTTCCAGATTTAAAATACTAGTTTATTTGAGAATGATCTTGTTTATTTTAGCAGGTCCAGGCTGCTATGTTTTGTAACTCTCCTACTTTTGTAAATGTGACATCTATATATGTACAAACCACATATATACATATATGTGTGTGTGTGTGTGTGTGTGTGTATTTCGTGTAATATGTATATATATTTCAAAGTACAAAAAGGTAGGACTAAAACTATTTACAAAGATAAGTTTAGTCATGTTTATATTCTTGGCCTGTTATAATGTGACATCTATATATGTACAAACCACATATATACATATATGTGTGTGTGTGTGTGTGTGTGTATTTCGTGTAATATGTATATATATTTCAAAGTACAAAAAGGTAGGACTAAAACTATTTACAAAGATAAGTTTAGTCATGTTTATATTCTTGGCCTGTTACGGATGTAATATGACAGTGCATTTTTATATATTTTGTGGTCGCTTGCTAGCTCTTAGATTACAACAGCCATCGATTGTGTGTAATCATAAACAGGTAACTTACCTTTCTGAATCTTTAATGATATGGGCTCACTGGAAATGAAAATATTTGTTAGTTTCCACATGAAGAGTGGGCAAAGCAGGATTTTGTTTGCTGTCTTTTCTTGGGCCAAGGATTAGAGCAGTTGTGAAATAACTAATAATTCTTTTCAATGGAGAAATTTTCTAGACCTTGGTGATGCTTAAGTTTCCTGGGACTTGACCTGAGGTGCAGTGAGACAAAGGAAGTGACTACTGTCATATTTGTGGAGGAATTGTGTACCAGGACATGGCAGGGCCAGGAAGGTTTAGAATTTTGTTTAAACTGGAGATTGAGAGCTGGATAATAAAGGTTCACAAATCAGAACAGAAACATTTCTTACTCCATCTCCTAATATATAAACAGATCGTGAGTATTAGAGTGTTACCTGTCAAACAATCCATGAAGAAAGGTCTACCCACCATTCTAACTCCAAAATGAAGACATTTAGCCAATGTGATAAGTGGTATGGGCACCCTTCATTCTCTTTTATTTTGGGTTTGTCAGGAGAAGTAAAAGTACTGCTGATAATACAAACTAGCAGGATTTGAGATGCAAAATGTTGAAAACTAAGAGCATCAAATCCAGATCCTCTATTCAAAGTACAAGATATAGAAATATTATATTACACTGTAAATAATTGTTGTGCAAGACAAAGGGAGTATGTATATGTGTGTGTGTGTCTCCAGTGTGGGAGAGAGAGCCAGCTCATTGGGGTTCCACTGACTTCCGCTGCTTCACGTTTCCTGCTGGCTTCTAGGAGCAGTCATGTGTATCCGAGGACAGGCCAAGGGATAATTAAGTGGAAATAAGAACTCTACAGCCGGCCTCTTCAGAAAGAGGTAGCAGCAAATCCTCCTAATCAATTCTGATTCCTGC
>NW_006785351.1:1210618-1229341 GCF_000442215.2 Lipotes vexillifer | reverse complement strand
GCTGGCTTTGTTGCCTAAGGTCAGCTTAACAGCCATTCCAAGAGGTCATGGCAGTCTCTGTGATCTCTATCATCTGAGGTTAAATAATACATCATTAAAAGGGTCAATCAGAAAAGAGCAGATTCTTTCCCGAAGATTCACATATTTTGCAGAAGCCTTTGGCTTCTTGGAATTTCTTTCGCAAATTTCAAATCTCACAGCAGAAATGTTTATACGTGGCAGTTTGGCTGAATTCAGAGGAAGCACCCCGAACCCTGATGGGAATGGGAATTGTGGTCATGGGGAGCAAGCAACCATGGTATCTCTCCTTCACTCCAACGAGGAGCAAGGTCAACACATTGCATCAGATATCCAGTGGGGGTTGGAAGAGAACACCATGACCTCATGGGAGCACCTCAGGATGGAGTGGGAGTGGGGCTAGTGGTGAGTGATGGAGAGGACAGGAGGAAATCTTTCTCTACGTCAAGTGGGATGACGAGGACCCCAAAATGAAAAAACTCACGACTTGATAGTAGGTTTGATTCTAGCCTACTCTTCACCTGACATTGCTGAGTAGGTCTCACTCCCTCTGCAGAAACTTTTCAAGCCGCTAGAAGTCAGGAAAATCAAGTACAGCTAAAGCCCTTTACGTACCCGTCCTTCTCTACGTGATTATAAAGACAATATTAAAGCAACAGAAAATTTGGAAAACAAAAGGGAAAATACTGTTAGTCCTATCCCCCCAGTACAGCGACTCCCTGCACTTTTTATTATCCCTCTTCAGTTTTTATCCATTTGCAGACAGATAGTTAGGTAACTAGGTGGGTAGGTAGGTATAGATACAGATTAGATTGCTAAAACTGGTATCTGTACAAGTGTCTTGCTTACTGAACTCACAATTTAAAACACTCTTAAGAATTTTCCATGTTGCTATATTACTTTCAAATCATTATTTTAAACACCTGCTTAATATATTTCAGATAGAGTTTTAAGACTCATCACCTTAGTTAGAAATAGGTGAGAGTGACGTCGAATAGCATTCATTATTATTGTCAGACCTGGGCAGACACAGGGAGATAATGATTTATTTTTGCTTTTTTCCTGCTTCAAATTCTGCCAGATACTACTTGTCAGCAAAACAAAAATGAAATGAGGTTCATATTCAGATATTTGTTTTTTGGAGATTTTTGGTAGATTTGCTCCTTCACATGAACATATTGTTATTAGCAGGGTTGGACCCTTTAACCACACTGAAAGCCTTAAAGGGCAGTAGCTAAGGGATGATTGGATGGATGGATGGATGGATGGATGGATGGTTGTGAGAGAAAGAGGGAAGAAATGAATCTGTCATTGATCAAAGCACAAGTATATGGTTTAGAAGAACCATGGACCAAGCAGGCCAGGATGGAAGGTCTACCCCATCTGATAGTGGGTACCATCATCTTTTGGATCCAGCATCAGTATGTAAGAATGATGGTTTGAATGGATACAAACATACCCACACCTTTTTTTGCTTTACGTAAAAAGTTGGGATTTAGGGCTTCCCTGGTGGCGCAGTGGTTGAGAGTCCGCCTGCCGATGCAGGGGACACGGGTTCGTGCCCCGGTCCGGGAAGGTCCCACATGCCGCGGAGCGGCTGGGCCCGTGAGCCATGGCCGCTGAGCCTGCGCGTCCGGAGCCTGTGCTCCGCAGCGGGAGAGACCACAACAGTGAGAGGCCTGCGTACCGCAAAAAAAAAAAAAAAGTTGGGATTTAAAAATATTACTGATAAGGGAAAATGTGTATTACCTTTAAAAAATACTTCAAAGATAGTACACACTGAGCTAAAGACAGTACAGTACGTGGACTTCTCTGAAGTTTCATTTAAAAGGAGCTTTCAAACTGGGGGGCTGGTGGGGTGTGTGTCTGTGTCTGTGTGTCTGTGTGTCTGTGTGTATGTATTCCCTGAATGCTCATTGCTAACTGTGTGATGGCCTTTCTTACTAAAATGCATGTGTGTGTGTCTTTGTGTATGTATGAAATATCTGAGAATACAGTATTTAGATCCCATTAGTGAGGGTAAAAATGTACAGATAAACTGTCTCATTTGTGGTTATGATATGGCTACTGTCAAAATAACATGCTATTTTGACAGTTGCTTTATCTTTACTCTCACTGAGTCTACAATAAGAAACTAGTTTCTTAGCAACTAAAATATACTCTCAAACAAGAGCATTTAAAAAGGGGGAAAAAAGCCCGCAAAAGAACAAATATACCCATAGTTGATGTCTGGGCAAGCTATTCCTATTGGGTAGGAATGAAACTGATCTGAAATAGTCTGGGATCCTCTTGCCTGTCTGGCTGCTTAGGAAAGTCTTTGTTTCTCCTTTTTCTTCTTCCTCCAGTGTGTGTGTTTTTTTCCCAACCATCCCTTATGTTATATCCTAGGTAAGAAAGTTCTATAAGACCTAGCACCTAAGTTATGGGACAGAAAGACTATATTCAGATGTGTCTTCATTGTGACTTGCAGCCAGCGGCTTACATATCATGTCATTAGCTAAGATGATCAGGGTAGGGACTGGGCAAGCAAAGGAGGAATTCACCTACTTCAGGCCTGTTGTGTTATGTCCATAAAACATTTTGAAATTCTCAAAAGTGACATTTCTCAAATTATAGTCTGGAGATCCCCAAACCCTTTCAGGGAACCATGAGGTGAAAACCATTTTGATAAACTAAGAGATTATTTGCTTTTTTCACCCTTGGTCTTTCATGAGGGTGCAGTGGAGTTTTCTAGAGGCTACATGACATGTGATACTACCACAGACTGAATACAGAAACAAGTATGAGAATCCAGCTGCCTTCCATTAAGTCAGACACTAAAAAGATTTTCAAAAATATAAAACAAACTCACTCTTCTTAATTTTTTGTTTTAAAATTAATATTTTTCATATGTTATTTATGTTAACATATAATGGGCTTATTGTTTTAAAATGAATTAGTAAACATTTAAAAAATGTCTTAGTTTCAAATTTCTAATACAGGAAATATTGATAGTTATCATCTATATAAATAAATATTCTTTAGCATCCTCAATAATTTTTAAGACTGTAAAGGGGTCCCAAGCCCGAAATGTTGGAGAACCACTACTTCTGCAGACTGGCTCTCTATACCTTTGTGTGTCTCATGGGTTTGCGGAAGTCAACTATTTTTTTTCAAATGCTGTGAGAGGTTTTCAGGTGCCTCCCCAAGAAATGAACAAGTCAGAGGAGTCGGCAATTAGTGTGTTATTTTAACTCCCTTCAGTTTTTTTTTTGGGGGGGGGCGGTGGTGTGGGTATTGGTGCCTCCAGTGCTTAGATATCCAGCTAGATAGAGAATCAACTCTTAAGAAAGAGACCCACCTCTCCCAATCATTTCCTTCCGGTGGTGCCATAGCCAAGTCATTTCTAAGGAAAAAACACATAGACAATAGGTGCTCCCCTACCAAATGCCATGAGCCAGATTCCCCTTCTAGAACAAGATCTGAGAAATAAGACATAGGGGAGAATGCAGAATGCAGAAAGAGGAGAGGGGGGAATTGTTAATTAAGCTCTATTAAATATGAATTGAAATATAAATTCAAAACCTCACCAACTCCTGATGGTTATATAATCTAATTAAGTGGTAGGGCCTGTTGCCCCACAGTGTCATTGGGTGTATGAAGGGAATAAAGTGATCTTCTGCTCATAAACACCATGAGGTCTTTATTAATCCAAGGCATTTTGCCAACAAAGTAGATGGGAAAATCGGCAATAATAATAATTTTATGGAACATGGAAGAATTGAAGGGGCAATTCTGACCTGGATTGGGGCGCAGTGAATCAGCTGAGGTGCTGCCCGTGTAATGTTGGGGCCTTTGTCACTGGGGCAAGGGAGGTGAGGTCCTCCTGTGTGCCCTTCCACATCTACATAAGTATTTTCTGCACTTGGGAAATGGCTAAAGAATCCCTAGAACTAGTTTCAATTCTATAAAGTACCTTGAAGGGAAAAATTGTGTGTGCATATGTGTGTTTTGACATAAAAGTTTCAAAAGAATGTGACTTGAAAGGGTTTTGAGGTGAATTTGATTTCCTAACAGGAAACGTAAGTTTGTATTTTGCAGTTTTTGTTAAGGCAGGTATGGTGAGTGAACTGTAAAAATGACCTGAATCCTGTATATATGCTGCAAGAGAAAAGTTGTATCGTTATCTCTTCTAGCTTTCAAAAGTTCTTAATGGAAAGTAAAAAAGTGCAGGATATTGTCTATGTGTTTTTGTTTCTTTGAATTATTTTGTAATGTTTTCAAATGTGCGTGGTTCTGAGATTCTTTTTAGGTGGTGCGCTTCAATTTTGAACATAGTTATCACAAGTTAAATTGGCAACTCTTAGTCTTTGTATCAAAAAAGCCCCTAGACTACTGCTTCAATCCTTTCTCTGTACAAAAGCATGGTTATGGGAATTCTCCTTGTTCTTTTGTTGTGTGGTTTTGCTTCTTTTGGTGGTGGTTGTCTCACACTGTTTTGTAGCAGGACTTTGTACACCCCCCTGTTTTATATTGCTCTTGGTACATTGGTCCCCAGGTTTGTGAGATGATGCTTCAGTTTTAGAAAAGGAGTTCTTTGGAATTGAAAAATGCATTATTTTTTAAGACCACATTTGCCCTTGTGTGGTTCTGGAAGCTCCATTTGTGAGTGACACAGCCTGTACATGGCTTTGACCCCTTTGGTTCTTGGAAATGAGAGTGGTTCCTCCCCTGGGCCACGGGGCTGGCTGGCCCGTCTTGGGGGAAAAGCGCAATAGAACTGTGTCGCGGAGTGTTTCCATTACTCCCCGTCTGTTAGCAATTTTACCATGGTCTCTTTTATTTCCTTTTCAATTTGGGCCTGAACAGTTTCTTAAAAGAATGTGGATAAAGGCGCTCAGTATTGGAAGCAGGAATAATGCAGTTTGAGTAGTTGCCTCACCCTGTAGAGTGGCCGGAGGAGCCTTGAAAGACCCCTGAGTGGAGAGATTGTTGTTTAGTATGGCCGAGAGGGGCTCAGCACTCTTCGCCTTGGTTTGGTAGATGTCGAATAAGAAAAGCGCCTTCCCTGGGTCGTCACAGGGTGGGCTTGGGGGGAAATGAATATATAAGCAAAGCTGGATGGGGCAGGTGGGGGGTTAGGGTTTGCGCCCCACCTGCATGCCCAGCATCTTGATGGCAGTGCACCCGCTGCCCTGCCGCCTCCGCGGCCGGCTCACTGGTGGACAGGAACACAGGCTTAGTGCGCTCACGGGTAAAAGCAGAGGCTGAGCACCTTTTGAGGACTTGTCAGAGACCTCCCTGTTCACTTAGGAGTGTTTCTTTTCTTGAAGCCAGTGCTAGATCTTGGGTCTGTGCTGCTGACGTTTTAGAACATGAGAAAGAGCCGCTGTAGGAGCCAAGTATCTGCCAGACTGTGTCGGGAGAACCTTTATCATTTCTGTCAGATACATCACAACTCGCTTGTCTTACCATACATCTTCCTAAATGTGACAGAATATTCAGCTGTTATTAATTGAAGACTCTCTAATTTAACTGCTTAGCAGGAGAAAGAGTGACTGGTTTGTTTCAACACGTAAAACTGGCATCAACCTGTATGTGGGTTTCCGTGTAGTTGCATTGCAAGGCCTGAAAAAAGTCGTTGTGTAAAGAGAAATGACTACCCTCCCTTTCAATGGAGTAACTAAATGCAGTTTATTGTTCGAAAACAAATAGAGGGGTGTGTTTGAGAGAGAGAGATCTACATATTAGGATAATACAGATTGGCTTATGGGCATGTTTACTTCATCATTTTTTGTGATAGGTGGGTTGTGAATCATAGGACAGGTCCTCTGAGGTAGGTCAGCTCATCTGGAAGGTTCGAGGGCCCCGTGGATCTTTTTATCTGAAAGCTTACTCAAAGGAACTCAGTTATTCTGCCTTTGTCTTTTTAATCAATACAGTGTAAACAGAGGGCCCTACAAATTTCTATATCATATTGAATGCAATGCTAAGAATTAAAAGCCATCTTGATGAGAGAAATTAAAAGATTAAAATTTAAGGTGACATTGGGAGATGAAACATAGCTTTTCTCTCCGTGGAACTTTGGTGGAAGAACAAAAGCCAGTCAACTGTCAGTTTCTGCAGCTACCCTCGGAGAAACAACAGAAGATGCCATCTCATTGATCTGGGGAGAAACCAATGTGTTAGCTAGATATCCTACTAAACTTGGGTGGATTTTAACATGTATTTATGTATATGTCACTGTAGTATTTTTTTTTTAAAGAATATATAAAAACATGCCTCTAGGTACATGTCCTACATATTCTTGTCTTAAATAAATGAATTCAAAGCGTGACAGTAAGTAGCAACCAGGCTTGGCTTGAACGGAACACCCTCGGTGTGGAGGTAAAGTGAAACAAAAGACTGTGTCCCCAACTCCGCCATCAAGGTCAGCAGAGTGTGGTGCAGCACTTTGCAGAGATGGATGAGAGTCCCAAGACTGTGGACAGGGAAGAACATACCTGTAGTCCTTTGAATCACCCATCATGGGACTATTAGCTTGAGCGTTCTGGAAAATATTATTACCCCCAGGGCGCCATGTAACTCCCTGGCTTCTGACAAACTGCCAGCATGGCTGTCTCTGGGTTACAAAGTTGGAGCTCCCCTGGCAGGCTGCCAGGGTTTTAAGAAGATTCTGGGGGCCCAAGGTAGCCTCCTGGTGCCAGTCAACACTCATTGTAAAACCCAATTCAGAAAAAACAAAAAAACAAAAAAAACTCTCCCCTGCTTTCCCCTCTGCACAGAGCTAGCTGGCATACAAGGAATATCTATGCTGGCACGTTGCCCCTCATTTTAGGGGCCAGCTTTTGCTTTGGGATGGCATGGAGAAGGGGATTATTTGCACTGTGGCTTTTGATGTAAGCCATCATTGTCATATTATATGAATAGCATTGCACAGGAATGGCCGAACACAAAGACAAGCCCTCCCCCCCGATCCCTCTCTCACACACTGTCCTGTGTAACCCAAGTACTCGTCATGAAATGGCTTATGGATTTCGTACCCTCCGTAGTCTTATGGAAAATAGTGGCCTCTGTTGGAAACCTCAGGTTTTAAAAAGGCCCCTTGAATTCGGACATTGCAAAACATGTTAAAAATTAGTAGAGTGTTTTTCTCCAGAGAGGTAATTTATACATTTTTTTTACACAGAAAGACTGTACCTACATTTGCTCACAATCATATTTATAATTACTTTTTCTTTGCTGTGATTTAAAAAAATGCACTTGGCTACGAGGTCTTAAGGTACCCTAACGTTGCGTACATACATAGTCCAGAACCAAAAAAGCATCACGTACATTTTGATAATTCCGAATAGAAGCCTCTCTCGTGAAAATACCAGAACCACAAAATCTACTCACTAGAGGAAAACTGATTTGAGAATTCCTGGTATTCTTAGCTCACCAGATTCAGTGTTTATAAGACAAATGCAGGAAGGTAATATATTTAGTACAAACTCTGCATGTCTGTATACTAACATATAAATATATGCGTTTAGGCTTATCACAACACGAACCTATATGCACAGGGACGAAGGGTAGAGATTGGGACCCGGAGAATTCCTAATGTGATAATATAGCAAAAAATCATGATTCAAATAGTTGTCAAAGATAAAGTCTAGACGAGGAGAACAATTTTATATTTATGTAGCAACTCATGGAAGAGCTCGACAATCTGAGCTCAGCGATGCATTGGGAGTTGTAGGGGAGGGAGTTTGGAGTCCAAGGAGCAGAGGTGATATTTAGCCGCGTTTCTGAAACTGACTGATCAAGGTGGGTTTTTTGTTGGTGGTGGTCGTGGTGGTCAAGAGAAAGATGACCCTTTCTTGCGCTAAGAACAGAGGACACATCAATGAACAAGACAGAGGACATAGCTATCTTCCCTATCCCCCTTGGAACCCAGATTCCTGTAGGGGAGGCATATATAAACTACGTTAGAGTTTAAGGACATAACTTGATAAGGTGCAGTGATATTTTTGATGGGCTGACCACGACTTCCAAAGAGTACAAATGGAAAAAAGTCACGAAATATTGTAATTTTAAAAATTGGCATGACACGTGGAAAGCTCCGAGTCACTGTAACCTAATAATAATTGGTCCTATATTAGAGACTTTAACTCTTCAACTCAGGAGGATTCATATTTACTATTATTGTCTGAAGTTTGACCAAATAAGGAATACAAAGGTATTGATTAAAAGAATATAAATAGCGATCCCAAAGAAATATTTTAATTTTCAAATTATTGAAAGAGGTGTCAGGACTTGAGGGGTTATCTCATCTACCTTTTTAATCACATAAATTATGTCTAGCCAATGAAGTCAGTGGGTCCTGCAGTCAATTGGGTCCTGACAGAGAATGAAGAAAAGAGTTTTAAAAGGTGCTTTTCTGGTTTCAGCCTTAAAAAAACAAAACAAAACAAACAAACAAAAAAACTCTGAATCACACAGTTACTGTTTTGTAGCCCAGCAAGCTCTCGTTCAGGTGAAACTACATACAACACACTAGGTTGTGTTGACCCAGGAAGACTGCCTGAGGTTTGTTAACCACCAGACTAGTTCAGACTATAACCCAAGGCCACGGTTTACATCTTCGGTGGGCTGGTCAAAGTGCACCTTGGGGTCTATTAGGATCTAATGAGACTGAGTAAGTACTCCTGTACTTGAGTGGTTTTCACTGCAGCACTTTTGGTTTTATCATTTAAAATGGTATCTCATGGCTTTTGAAGTGATTAGACTTTGGGGCCAAACTGAACTCTGTTGTTGGTTGGGCAGCCAATCTACACAGATCCATCTCCTTGGCCACTTAGACCCTCACCTATGACCACCTCGTGGTTCACAGCGATTTTTCCTCTTTGATCCTACAACTTACCCCCACCCCGCTAAACCTGCATCATTTTCACCTCTTACAGACTCACAAGTCTGCAGGTAGGGCTTTGTGATCACAAAACACTGTTGATTATTTTTACCACTTCATTGGTTGTTTCAGACAACCACTGTTCTCTTGCTCATAATTGCTTAAATATATCATCACATGGTGTCATGCTTATGGCTAGTAAAACTCCCACTCCGAATGACTGCACCCTGGCTTGGTGGGAAGTGACATAGCAAGCTGCAGGCGGACTCTGAAGTGGCAGGTTTTAGATGTTCCCTGATGCCAGGAATTGATCTTAGCTCCCTGGAGTGGAGGACATAGGAAAAGCAGATGACAGGAGGGTCCCTGCCAGAGCACGGGAGAAAGACTTCCAGGGCCTGTGGTCGAGTAGAAACTTCACTGCCTTTTTCCTCTGTCACCATCAGAACGCATGCCACAGCCTTTCTTTTGCTCCTCAACAATCAGCCAAGTGCAAGACAAGAGTGCAAACTCTGATATAAAATTATACTTTGCCTCCTCAAAGTGTGTTAGCTAGATGACTTTTTTTCTCGCTCTCTTGATGCCAACAGCAAGATGCTGAAAACTAAAATCTGTTTCTTTTTGCTTTCGGTTTAGGCAATTCCACACTCATGTCTTGAAGTGCCTGATGTGCTCACCTAGCTCAGTGCCTGGCACATAGAAAGCGCTCACGAAATACTTGCTGAATTACTAGGTGAATGGAAGTGCCAGGCCGGGTGGGAGTGATGAGGAAATGGAAGAGATACTTAAGTTCAAGAGTAAGCAAAACAAACCTCTGGGTAAGAGGAGTCAGGATACTAGTTACCTTTGCAGATAGTGACTGGAAGAGGGTGACCAGGACTTTGGGCTGTATTAATAATATTTTCCTTATTGATCCTGATTCTGAATATTGGGCTGCATGTACTTTGTGAAAATTCATGGAGCCAATCATCTGTGATTTGTGTACTTTTATTTAATGTACTCTGCACTGCAATTAAAAACAGTGTTTTTAAAGGTTATCCTCAAATAACTTAGGATGTAATTGCCAGGGGTGGGGGGGTGGCATGGAAGGCAGAGGTGGTAAGCAATATATAGGCAACAAATTAGAATGTTATTTGGCTGAATCCAAATTCCAGTAACTGGTGTGATAGCAGTGCAACGAGTGGTTCATTCCAAGCTCTGCCCTTACGGGTGACATTAACATAGGTTTCTGGGGGTTGGGTCACCCCTTGGGCTGAAGCTTCCAAGTCTCATACACGAGGAAGTCCACACTCAGTACCCCATTGATGACGCAGAAGCCTGGGTGGCTGGTTCAGCTTTGTCTGCTGGCTCCCATTTATGTTTTTTTTTTTTTCTTTCTTTCTTTCTTTTTTAAAGAAAGAAACATAAGGAAAACATTTGCTTTGACATTGAATCCACCCCCACATGTAACAGTAATTGCAGGGCCTGGAGGAAAAAAAAAAAGTATCATTCCAATTTGGGGCCAACCAGCCTTGATAATATTGTGTTAAACCTTTTAAAGAGATGAAGCCAGGCTGCAGCAAGGCCCCCCTGGTGCAGGTGAACAATAGGGGGCACAGAAGAGAGTAGCCAGGAGAATCTTCTGGAAGCAGGAGATGTAAGGGTGCTGACACTACCTTTCTGACACACTCTTCAGGGAAGACTGGTAACTCCAGGCCTGGCCCTTGGACTGGCTTGTGCTACTGAGCCCCCCAGAGGGTTTTGGCTGTGAGCTAGTCAGATGCCCATTTCACATGATAAGATATGACCACTTGACCTCCACTTGGAGCCAGATTGGATCCCCCTAAAAATGACAGCTGTAAAAGCACTGTAGCGACAGGGCCCTCTGAAAAGTCCCAAAGCACACATGCTTTTTCCTCCAGTCTCCGTGTGTCTGTGAAAGTTCAAATACTGAGTCAAGTTTATTGTTTCTATCTCGTTTATTTTAAGTATAGTTTTACACTTTATTATATGCAGTGACATCTTAAATGGAGCCTGTCACTCCATCTTGACTACTGCTAGGGGCTAGAGCCACTTACCATGTCACACAATTCAGCAGCCCTGATTAACAGTATCTGAATGAGCAGCTCCAACTCTCCCCTCCCCCTCCCCCTCCCCCAAAATAGTGCCCCTATTTACATGAAGCAAAATACTAGAACAACGGCATCTTATCTAAAGCGAGAGGGATTCCAAACTGGTAAAGTTTGGGTTAGCATTTTCTTTCCATCTCTTTTTCTCTCTCCTTTCTTCCTCCCTCCCTCCCTCCCTCCCTCTCTTCCTTCTTTCCTTCCCTGTCTCCTTCCCTTCTTCAGCTTTTCTGAGAATAATAAATAGATGATAAGTTTTTTGTTTTTCCGGGATATGCTTTGGTCTATGTTTTCTTTCTCTCTTTGAGAATAACATTTTGTTAGGTTAATTCATGCCCCCCAACAACAACAATGTAAAACAAAACACAACCCAAAAAACTTTATTTTCTTCAAATCCCCTCCCCGATTACAAGTCAGTTTTTGTACTCCTGTCATTATGCGAGGTAGCCTAGAGTAATTTGAATATTTCATTCTCCCGGCTGCTAATGCAGCATGCGTTACAGATGGTACTTGCTTCATCCTTCTGGACCTGGTTCAATTATAAATGAAAGTAGGGAGCTGAGATTTGTCTTTTTGTCTCTGCTTAGTTGGAATAACACAGTAAAGCTTGATGGGTAGGAATTTCTCAAACTGCCTCTTTTTCTCCTCGGACGTTTCCCAATTAGATCTCTCCTCAAAGTACTTGGGTTGCACTCACATTTGAAGCCAAATGCGTAATTATTTCTTCGGATATTTTCTTCCCCTTCACTTGGACTCAGGCTGTATTCGAAAAGTACAAGTGGCCTCTGCCCCAACCCCTGCCCTTTTCTTTTTAGTTTCTATTTCTCATCGATTCCTTAGCTATGACTCCGTGATTTAGTCAAGAACCTTGGGTAAAACCATTCCCCTTCTCTGTACCCTAAATAGTCCTGTCCCCTCACATCGTTCCACTTTGGGACACATTGGCGGTCAGGGGCAAGGATTTTTCTTCACTTTGAAACATGTATACCCTGCTTACTAACTCAATATATAAAAGTAGAACACACGTGTATAGTAAATTATGCAAACTTATGAGTGCAATCTTATATGCACATATTTATTAGATACTAGTAGTATTTTAAGTGTGTGTGTCTGTGTGCCGAAAGACTTGGGTTTGGTGTGTCTTTGAAAGCTTGAAAAGTAAACATTGCATATCTTCTTTTATTGGGCATTATTTTTATGAACACTTTTAGTAAATAGTAAAGCATTTAGAAAATGGTAAAGCTGTTTACCTCAGGCTGTATTTATTTGGGATCCATGTAAGATTTTTCCCCCGCAATCCTAGATTCATGCAGTGTTACAGATTAGCTTAGAGGAATGACTGATTCAAATATCTACCAGTAATTTGAAAGAAGGTGGGGGGGAAATCATTAACCCTGTTTCTCTTGGATTGATTGACTGATTGACTGAAATTTCATTAGTTTATGTAGATGCTCCATTATACAGATCAATTTTTTAAAACTTTCACTTTGTTCCTCACCTACTGTTGGAAACCAGCTTTGCATGACTGTATCTGTTATTGTTTCCACCTCACTCTGATGTTCTATTCTTGTAAAGCTAAATAGGGATATACATTTGTAGTATCTCCTAACCACCTACATTTCTGTAAGTTTAAGTCATTAAAAGGAAAGAGAAAGCAGCCTACAGAGACATTGCCAATTGAAAAGAGAAAGCGTCAGAAGGTTATGGTAAGAGCTGTGATGCCCTAGCAAAAGCAGCCTGGCTTAAGGATCTCTGTTCTTTTCTCATGCAAGTTGCAATAATTCTCAGCTCAGAGTCTTCCTTCATTTTCCTACTCAGCTAACTGGGATCCAACCTAACTCTAGAGATAGCGGTGAAAATTAACCCAAAACAGAAAGCTAAGTTTTTCAGATTTATGACATATTATAAAAAATAAAGTGCTTCATTTTCTTATTGGTTTATGCTACCACACCTGTTGGAGGTGATCTTGTAGTTGAAGACCTGGTTCTGAAGTGCTCTGTACACAGACTCCTCCCTGTGTCTCAATCCACCTTGATTCCTGGCTTGGCTTTTATTATCCAAATGATGTTAGGTGAGCAAGGGGCAAAAACTTTGGACCTAAATGGAGTGAGAAATACTGTTGTTCTCTGTTTTTCAGGTAGCTAAAATAACTTCTTGGCAGCCAATTTTCTAGGAACACAACAATTAGAAATGTTTAATAACCTATGGTCACTTTCATACAACTAATTATCTTGGACTCACTTTCTGTTAATAAAAAATCTTGCCAGAAAAATGAAATTGGAGTTCCTTTTTTTAGCTAGTTGTAATTTGTCAGTCATTGACCTACTTTTCTCTGGTAATAAGTAAACTGGAAAATAATAGCGATAATACTAATATTGGTACAATAATTGTCAGTGTACCAAGTACTTTTCATATACGTTGTCTCAATTTTCACCCTTATAATAACTCTGAATAGATAGGTTTTTATTTTTCTTAGTTTACAGATTGGAAAACAAACTTAGAGAGGTTAAACAACTTAACCAAAATCACAATTCAAATCCAGTGTGAATGCGTTAGGATTAGGTTCAACTGTAACAGAAACCACTGTTCACCCCATTTCAAGAAATAAGACAAGTGTAATCTTTTGACATACTCATTGATCCAAGATGGCTACTAGAGCTCCAGCTATCCCATACATCTGAATGGAAGAAGGGTGGACTTATTCTCTTTCAAGAGGACTTTGTAAAAGATTACTCATACTTCTGCTTGTATCCCATTGACTAGGACTTATTGACATGACTATACTTAATTATAAGAGAGCCTTGGAAGTGCAGCTGGATGGAAATGTTTCAGCTATCTCCAAGAAACAGGGCAAGTTTCTGAAATGGCACTGCACTTGGATTTAGAAGTGAGAGCCTTAGCTCCCAAATTTTCCCCTGACCAGGGAAGATAGACTGGCTAGTCATTTTTATTGTCTAGATCTGATTTGGAATATAAGGGTCATATTATACCAGTGAACCCGTGTGCTATAAAGGCAAAGGCGAATCTTGATTGTGTTAATGCATGTTTACTAAATTGGTCTAACTAAACATAGTCATGATGAGGCACATCAGATAAGAGGAGGTGGTATGCTTTGAACAGCGACACTAAAAAGGTCTGACTCTAATCGCACCATGGATGACCAATCCGTGGAGATCGGAGTGACCTTCAAGCCCTGGTATAAATTCTTTAAGATGACTTTTTTTTTTTTTTGCGGTATGCGGGCCTCTCACTGCTGTGGCCCCTCCCGTTGCGGAGCACAGGCTCCGGACGCGCAGGCTCAGCGGCCATGGCTCACGGGCCCAGCCGCTCCGCGGCATGTGGTATCCTCCCAGACCGGGGCACGAACCCGCGCCTCCCGCCTTGGCAGGCGGACTCTCAACCACTGCGCCACCAGGGAAGCCCTAAGATGACTTTTTGTGCTGCCAGCAGAGGTTTCTTCTTTTTCTTTTTTCTTTTTTTTTTCAATAGGTAGCTGCCAAATCCACATGCCCCCTTGGTATTACTTCCACCTAAATCATAAAAGAATGATTTAAAGGATTGTGAAGATTGATAGGTTCAGTTTCTTGGTTCTTCTGTTGCCAATGGTCAAGGAACCTAAATGTTCCATACGGCCTCAGTGGAGAGGGCATCTTACTACTAGCTTTAACTCTGGAAAAAAATCCAAGTTTTTAAGTACTTGGGCATGTACTTTTTGCTTTGTAGCCCAAGTGTCCCTCAAGTCTTTGCCCATGAGCTGAGTGAGTTGGCGTCTTCCCTGGGCACTTCTGTCAGTTGTATCAACAGCTTCAAAAGCTTTGGGAGACAGACTGTACACACATCACATCTCAGAGGTACTGACGGCTGGCTGGTGGCTTTCATTTATTTATATTTTTAAAAGAATAAGATGAAAATCGGGCACCTATATGTTCATGACAGGAAGCATTTTGTGTGTGTTTGTATATCTATGTAAAATATTTCACATTGTATATCACTTTAGACTCTTAATATGATTTTCCTTAGGTCACACATCCATATAGAATATTTGACAGTGTAGCTTGCTCTAATGTTTTTTGTGGCAGTAATGTGGGGATGACCGTATTACTCATGAGTGAGCACTGCTGGTCTCTTCAGAATGTCAGGAGAAACTTTATGGTGCTGCCTGCACCATCACATATTTTATTTAGACCACAGATGTTTGGTCCCATAATTTAGTTGTCTTATTCTGTTACATTTTCAGCTGCAATTTTTCTTTTATCTTGCCTTTATAATTCTACTGGAATTTGTCTAAATAGCTACAGGTCTCCTACATGGAAAAATACTTTATTAATTGTGGCAACTTTGGTACACAGATCTATGTATATGTTATGGCATTTGAAATGCGCAGTGAAATATTAGATACAAGAAAAAGCACCTCTCACTTATTGGGTGCCTTCTGTGTGCCAAGCTAGTCTAATGGCTTCACACACGTTAACTCGTTTTAAGCTGATGGCAATTCTGTGAGATAAATGTGACTCTCCCCATTTTACTTACTAGGGCTTCGAGCAGTTAACTAACTCGCCCGGAGTCAGACAGCTCATAAGAGGCAGAGGAGTCAGAATATACCTTAGGTTCATCTGATTATAAAACCATCCTATTTCCAGGGTACCATGGAAACTTGTGTCACTGTGAGTCAGATACACCGTCAGGATGTGAACTGCCCCTTAAAATACTGTTATGCAAAATCATGGCAATGGCTTTATGGGCTATTCTCGTTGACTCTGCTTACCTTGTTTGATTAAATTAGGAAGTATTTATGAACCTGTTCCCTGCCCCTAGCAAAGTCCCAAATGCTGTAGGGGTACAAGAGAAGGGTAAGATGTGGTCCCAGCCCTTGGACGGATAACTGTCAGAGGCAGTGAGAAAACAGTATGTGGAACAACTGATAGCCACGATGATTTTGAATAAACCTGTGACTTGTAGGGTATCAACAGTAACTATGGAGCCATATGTTTTCATTCAGAGAAGATATCCAGAAGCAGAGAAGGGGGAGACTAGTACATGCAGAGTTGAACAGAACCTAGAAGGACAGACACATTAAGGGTGGCTGGATGAAGGGGCTAAAGAGAAGACCTTAGAGGAACAGCCGTACTGAGCATTGGCTGTAGAAACACAAAGTATCATCATCTGCAGGTGTAAGAATAATATCTGCCTGGCCTGGCACTTTACAGTTTTCTAAGCACTTGTATTTCCTTATCTCTCTTATCCTCACTTCCTCTCTTATTGATGTACAGATAGTATTAGTATTAATATCATCATCATCGGCATCATCACTCCCGTTTTGCAAACAAGGAACACCAACCAAGCCCTGTTCCAAGCATTTCCTGGGCTCTGTGAAAGGTTCTGAAAGAAATGAATGAGAGAATCTGGGGCTAAGAGAGAAGAGGCACCACATTTGTTCAAGGTCACGCCACTAGCGAGACGCAGAGACGTGGCCTTGTCCCAAGTCTTCTGACTCCCGTTTGGGTATAAAAAGTAAAGGCTTTTCTAGAGTTCGATATTCCCTATCAGTGGGTTCCAGTTTATGAATGGGTTGTATTCGCCGAGTAATATTCCACTGTATATATGTACCACATCTTCTTTATCCATTCGTCTGTCAATGGGCATTTAGGTTGCTTCCATGACTACAAAATAGTTTTTAATAAGAAAATATACTTTGAAGCAGGACTGACTGTATAATTTGGGGGGACCCAGAGCGAAACAAAAATGTGAACCCCTGGATCAAAAATTATTAAGAATTTCAAGATGGTGACATCAGAGCATTAAACAAAATGCAGGGACCTTCTGAGCATGGGGCTCTGTGTGACTGCACAGGTCCCTTGCCCAGAAAGCCAGCCCAGTGTGGAGGTTTGGCTTAGAATACAAGGAATACCTTTTATCCTAGAAGCTTTATCAGAGCTCCCCTAAACAGGAGTGGAGAGGAGGCATATGCCCATGTCGGGGCTGGAAAGGGGCAGCGTACAGGGTGCAGGATGGAGGTGGTGGTGTCTTGAATCTGCTTGTCTGTGTAGATGTACCAGGAACGTGTTAACTCTCCATTGCATAAGGAAAGATATCTCTATTAGTCATTCCTGAAGAATTCTAATCTGGAGCAGAGGAGAGAATGGAGAAGTGGGAGGCAGCACAAACGTCAAAAAATAGGCCTTCTGTACTCACTGCCAACTCAGATTGGGTTCATTTTCAAGTTCGTAAGCGTGTTATTATAAGTGTAGATAAGGCCCATCCTTATGCAGAAGTCCCAGCACCTTCCACATATATTTCTAGCACAAAAACAGATGGGATAGAAACTTATACAAAAATCACATCTGCCACTCTGGACAATTAAGTAAAACATGAAATTGCTGCGAAAACTACAGGGTATTTAAATAGAACAAGATTTCAAATGAAGGGCTCATATTGTTGAACCGGAATGTGGTTTAACTCTATATCTTCTGAAGGAGGAGGGTATGTTTTGGTCTTCTCCTACTTATACATATATATACATATATATTTTTTTGGTCCCCTTTATCTTCACATCAGTGGACGCGCCCACTTAACAAAGACAGTTTTTCTCATTCGGGGATAGGCTAAGCCAAAATTTAGTACTCTTTTTGAATCATACCATCAAAAGGGACATGAGAAGGGGAAAAAAAAAAAAACCTTAACATTTATTTCACACAGGCCACATACTAGGGGCTCACCAGAACTGTAGACGGAGAGCCCTGCCAACTTTATTTTACAATTGAGGAAAGAAGCTCCGAGATGTCAGCCCAGGCCTCCCTGCCAATAAGTGATAGAGGTAGAACTTAAAGGCTAAGTCCAAAGCTATATTCTCCTCATTCACTAGATAACCCATCCTATTTGCAATTCCAACACAGGGAGCCAGAGATGTAGAGAATAGGGCCTGCAAAGTAAACCAACCTCTCCACCTTGTAGGAACCCTGTCATCCAGAGGGGGGACTCTGTCAGTATCCACTAGGTCCTTGTGGAGGCTGAGTACTGCTTTATAACTTAGCTTTTACTCCCTTAAATGTTTCTGAAATGTGACTTGGATTTATACCCACATCACCTCTCCATTGTGTGAAACCCAGTGGTCCCCGATAGAAGGGTTCCAGCCAGCAAGGACAGTCGCTTTAGGCTGAGTGTGGCACAGTCAGGCGAGAATCATATCAACTCTTCCAGCAGACCAACTTAACTTTCTTGTCATTTTCTCTGGCCACTCCACTCTGACTCACTGCCCCACCTCAGACCCTGAGTGTCGTCAGCCTAGTTGCGGGAGTTAAGAGCACATTCCTTAAGAAGTCTGCTCAAATTCATTTAAACATCCCATCTGTTGCCTCAACTTGCGTATGTGTTGGACTCCATTACTAATGACTCGAGCTTGCTGGCTTAAAGTTTGGGGGATCAGGAAGAATCCCACAGAGGTTGAATGAATGAGACTGGCCCAGATTGTGGAACTGTACTCTGGTTCATTTCATTTTGTGGCCCCTACAGAGCTGAGCAGAAGACACAATCCTCTAACTTCAGAAGCCTTTCCATCTTTGACTCAGGCCCTGAGAGGGGTAGTGTGAAGCATGGAAAGAATTAGGCTCAGAAGACCCTATAAAGAAAGAAAACACGGGCTTCCCAGGTGGCACAGCGGTTGAGAGTCCGCCTGCCGATGCAGGGGACGCGGGGTCGTGCCCCGCTCCGGGAAGATCCCATGGGCCGTGGAGCAGC
>NW_006785351.1:1198491-1210592 GCF_000442215.2 Lipotes vexillifer | reverse complement strand
CCAAAAAAAAAAAAAAAAAAAAAACAGAAAGAAAGAAAACACCTTGCCCTTAATTAAGGCACCTGGGTCATGCTCTCTTCTCCATCTCTCGCATAATGGAGTCTTACTTTGTCATTTATTAAATGGGCCTGGTAGAACTGGCCCTGTCATAAGGATCAGATGAGGTATTGTGTGTGCCGTACAAACGCAAATAATATCACTATAACCAGGAAGCTAGGGTTTGAGTTGGAAATTCAGGAAACCAAATGTGGACCTTGAGCCAAGTTTTATTACCGTGGCACAAAATGGAATGGTTTATGAATAACTGTTACATAAGTGATGAGACGCTGAACTACTGAAAGGGATTTGGGTCCAGTTGCTGCCAGCCTGCCCCACTGCCTTCGGCCGATACAGAAGTCGGTGTCGGTGCATCTCGCCACACTCTCCGCTTGCCTGCACCTACCCCACCTCCCTACCTCTGTACTCCCCACTCCAGCTCACAACATGATAACTGGCGTGACACCAGTACATCCTCCCGCTCGTACACACACAGTCCGTGCTTCTCCGAATAGCAAGGTGTAAGCCCAGGATTGTGCAAAGAGCCTGGACTTTGAAGAACTGGACTTGCATGAGCTGTGTAAACCTGCGCTGATTTCCTCCTCTCTGAGCCAGTTTCCAAAACAATGGGTATCCAAGATCAATTTCTGAAGATGGATGTGAGGCTCAGATGAGATACTGTAGGTGAGATAACATGAAAGATCTTGGTAGCATGTAAAGCGCTATAGCAGAAAAGGCGTCTGGATCTGTTCAAAGGCTGTCTGACGAGCTCTTCCCATTTAGACAATGGCTGGTTTTCCAGAGACGTGCCTTAAAAATGACCTAAAGAACCCTCTGTGTCCCAGCTATGGTTTTTAATCGGTAAAGTAAAATGACTTGCCCAAGGTCACACATATCAAGAGTGGCAGACTAAGGACATCGATCTTACTTAAAAACCAGTGCTTTTCCGTCTGTAGTCACCTCTTTTTTTTAAAAAAATATTTGTTTATTTATTTATTTGTCTGTGCCGGGTCTTAGTTGCAGCACACGGGATCTGGTTCCCTGACCAGGGATCGAACCCTGGCCCCCTGCATTCGGAGCGCTGAGTCTTAATCACTGGACCACCAGGGAAGTCCCTGTAGTCACCTCTTGACTGTGGCATCACTACAATCAGTACAATCACTAGAGTCACCTACTGTGCCCCAGCTGCCCGCGGCCTCACAGGCTGGTGGGTATGCCCTTCCCGTAGTGACCAAGGCAGGCTGGAGCCTCTTCCCTTTTCCTGCCATGCTTCATTGCCCGGATTGTCTTGCAGACGATGCCTGCAGCCTTTCTGCATTTATGTGGGCTCACCATCGTCCTGGGCCTTCTGAAGGTTATGGCCAGGCAGTTATCCTACTTGCCCATCTCTTCTTTGGGCCATAACTTTTGGATCTCATCACCATCTCTACCAGTTAACACTGCCGGCTCAGAAACTCTGAGCAGAGTGCCTTTCTGAAGTCAAGTACCACTGTTGATGTCTCTAAATCCCCTTACTCAGATGCACAGTGAGGATTTGGTGTTTATTACACAGGCAGAAGAGATGTGCAGAGAAGGAGGTGAGGAGGCCTAGGCCAGTACCAGCGGGGCTCACGCATCCACTCATTCCAGACTGCTGTGTGGGTAGCGTGTAGCTGATTCCTTTCAAAGGCAAAGCCAGTTTAAAAGTAGACACCTCTTGATCCTGTTGCCTTAAGATGCCAGCTTTCACACAAGGGGCACACTTCACTCCCAGCCCTCTGTGAGCCCTCCTCCACCCTCCCTCCATCTCCATCTTCCTTCTCCCTGAAAACCTTGAGGATTTGGAGTACTTCCTGCCCACGTTTTCAACGAAGGGACCACCAGGGGATTTCAGATTTTATTGCTTTTTTCTTCGGGATCGGAATAGCTCTAACCAGCTACTATTTGAAAAATATAGCAGTAATTTTTGCTTATTATCAAAAGGAGAACGGAGTTTTCCTGCAACTCCGTGTGAGTTTGCGTGTGTGTGTGTGTGTGTGTGTGTGTGTGTGTGTGTGTGTGTGTGTACGGGGGGGCGAGGGAGGTAGAGGGGAGTCCAGCCTTCCCTTCCTCCATCTCTTTCTCCTGGTCGCCAAAGCCCATGTTCTGAACCACACCAAGGAGGGCAGCCTGCTTTTCACCAAAGGCAGACCATCAGTAATTAGCTTCTTGCCTGCCTCTCTCTGTCCTCCGTGTCCATAGGGTTCTCCTCTCTTGTCAGTCTGTCTCTTGTCTGCAGGCAGCAATTGTTTTTCTGGAGCGCAGAAATCCCCAAACTTGACAATCAGTACAGTCTTTCTGCCTTTTCTCTTAAACAGCTTTTTTAAAGCCCCCGGAGACGCTTAAAAAAAAAATGCAAATGGAAATTATGCTGGAAGCTGACATGAACATTGTTGTGAGTCATGAGATCCTGGCCACACGGGGACAAACTATTTTTTATTTTGGGTAATATTTCTTCTTTGGCATTTATTACACCTCTGTTAAACACAGCTCATGTGACACAGTGTTACTCATAGGCAATCAGAGAAAAAGCTGAAAGTTGAGCCATCAGTAGGGCAGGGCAACTTATTGTTAATAGCAGCCATTAAAGCTGAAAGGAAAAATTACCCATCTGCCCCCGCCAGACCTGTCTGCCTGAGACCCAGCGGGCCTCCAGGCCGGAAGGGGGGCTGGGCGAACATGAGGGAAGGAGAATGGAATGTAGAAACCCGAGATCTGTGTAGGGCAAGGTAGGGCTGAATTCAAGTTTGGGCCCTACCCCAAGAATAGGAAAAACCCCACTGATCTCAAGCACTCAAGCTGTGCCTCTGTCTGATCACCCTTGTTCACGAAAGCACCTGGTGGCTCTCACAAGATTCATTTTAGCTAAAGATAGGAAACTCAGCAGAAAGATGCTGCGAGATTCATTTTAGCTACAGATAGGAAACTCAACAGACAGATGCCTACAGCAGCAACACCTTCTAATTATGCAATGCGTTCCCCCACAGGATGTAATTTGTAACAGGTTTACTCTACCCAAATCCTTTGCCATTAGACCTTTGGGGTTCAGCGATGCAATTTTTTTTTTTTTTTAATTTAACAAAGTCTGTATTTAAAAGAGCATACGGTTTAAAATCCTTTTAGACATTTTAAATCCTAGCCAAAGATGCAACACCACTGACAAGGCACTCTGACAGCATGCTTGTTGATGGGAAAATATAAGATGTCAGCTGGGAAAATAAATTTGAGAGGGCTTTGGGGGAGTGTGTCGATACAGCTCACACCAGGCCTGGAAGGGAGAGGCAACGGGCCCATTTTGCAGACAGTGCTAACTCACTTGGGTGCAAAGAGCGACTCCTTATCAGGATCACATATCAATTTGGAAAGCTATAATAGAAACTGGATGTGTGGCTTGGAGGATGGCCCGTGAACAGCACTGCCCACTCCCCTTCCCCTGCCCACACTACCCCTCAAGAGGGCTGGCGTGGTGGGACAATACTTTGCAGCCCTGCACACTCTTTTGGGTGGAGATATTAGAATGAGGTTTGAAAGGCCAGTTGGAGGGCCCCAGAGATGACACAGAGGCTGGCTGGAAGTCTGAGTTGAGCTAGCGGCACTCATCATTGAGGCAACCCCTGAGTGCACGCCGAGCTCAAGGTAAGTGGTGGGGCCTGTCAGAGAGGGGAGATGCCGCTGACTCAGACCCAGAGAGGCGTTTCATACTCAGTGTCTGATTTCTCAGATCTGATCACATCCAGTTCCAGGCTTCAGCCCTAACTGTTCCTTGGCTATCAAAGCTAACGTCAGGTCAGGTCAGCTTAACTCATCACCAAGGACATTCTCGATAGAGCTTGGTTCCTTCTTGCCTTTGGTGGCTTTGTCTCACTAAGAGCAGTGGTTCTCAGCCTTTGTGTTGGCAGCACAATTTTGAATCCTAGAATTATTTTGGTTGTGTCTTGGAATGAATTTTCATCTCTCAGAGGATCTTCATTGAATAGAGCTCTTTTCTTCCCCGACCCAGCTCTTAAATACAGTTACCACACACTGCCCTTGAAAAGACACTGTCTCTTATCTTCAAGTCTTGGTGGATAGATTGCACCCTGATAGACAGAACTGGGGAAACCACTCAACTCAGCATTTACCTACAGGCACATGTGTATCGGCGGTTATACTGTAGTCTATTCAATTGCTTTAAGCATTAGTTTTATGCACTTATCAATTGTTGAAGAGTCTGACAGTTTTGGCTTCAAAATTTCGTGTCAGAGACCGTAGTTAAACATCTCTGCTGCGGGATGTCCACGCTGTGTTTAAGTGTGGAGAGTGTTTTGGGGGGTTTGTGTCTTAAGGGATAAGCTGGTGAGGCAGAGGATGGGAAGGGCAGGACTCGTGGTCCACACACATCATTTTACAGCCTTTACCTATACACACCCCCCACCTTGCTTCTCCTTCCTCCCCTGTGGATTATCTCTAGAGGGCATTCGTGAAGTCGCCATGAGACACCTGCTAAGTGTACTGGAAAGAATTAGGTGTTGGAAACACACTGAAAAGCAGGTGTTGGAAAGAATTAGTTGAGGTGAGGTTGGATGAGAGAGAAGCAGCCCTGGCGAGGGACCTCTGGGGGCAGGGCAGAGGTGACCAGCATCTTTGCAGGGTCAGTGCAGTGGATCCACCTCGAGAGGGAGGTCCAGGACTCAGGAAGGTCAGGAAGTGATTTTCCTAGTATTCCTCATGCTATGTGGAGGCAGTTTCCTAAAATGTTATGTCCACTTTGGATTCTTCGATCTTTAAGAAACATGAATAGGAGAAAAGACTAGATGGCAAAGACAGATGAAGAATTTCAGAGGGGGCTGTGATTCTTTATCCTTTAGAAGAGAAGGCCACTGGTTTGTTGAACTTCGAGGGCTGCTCTGAAGAGGATGTGATGGGAAGTTCCTCACAGAGAAGTGACAGAGCAAGAGAAAATAAACTTTAAGTAAGATGTTTTCCTTTTTAAGTCAGGTACAGGGTCCTTTGGGAAGCTTCAACAAATTCAGATTTTTTAAAAAATTTTTTGTCTCCTCTCATGGGATTTACTAAATAAAGATGTCCTTTTCACAAGCATATCATTAAATGCTGGCCTCCCAAATGAGATGAGAAGTCTCCATGGCGGGCAATAGAAAAGGCAGCTCCTAGCTGCTTTGGGTTGGTTTGGCATCTTCAAAGTGAGACTGAGTTTCTTAAATTATCAATATGTCCTTGGATTTCTGAGGCCCAGTACAAATTCCTTTGTGATTTCCGTATCAGCCGTGTCCCCCCTGCCCCTCCAGCCCCCAGTGAGTTGCACAGCACCACGCCGTAGCCCTCACTGTGGTTAGAGACAGCGTGGGCTCTGTGTCACAGATACCGCTGAAGAGGCTTCTGTGACGAAAAGTGAGGGAGGACTTCACCCTTGGTTACGATTTAGGGGGAGAGTCTATTTTTCATGGACCTGCAAAATCTGTTCAAATGCAGTAACTTTAAGACCTTCCAAAGACTGGAAGGGGTAGAGGGAGGCCATGGGCACCAGCTCTAATCTAATTTTTCTCCCAGAGTCATTACCATCACAAGCATTTCCTTTCCGTCCCCTGTAGGTATACCACATCGCGCCAACAACCCGTGGCCCAGCAGGAATATACAGTATCCTTTGCCAGTGTCGATCAGGGCTTGATTACACTTCACGGCTGTAATTCAAGCCTACTAATCCTCCTCTACGTTAGGAAAAGAGGCCTGTTCTATTAGATAAGCTGATTACTGTCTGGTGTGTGCTTCATGCCTAGCAAGAGTTGTTTATATGTGGAATTATTGCTGGTTGGAGTCTGTGCTTTACTGCCCTGGGTAAGCTTGCACAGAGGGGTCAGGGAGGGGTGGGGGGATCAGGCTTCACCTCGGATCTGGGAGGGGTGAGAAACGGAGTCTTGATTACAGCTGCTGTTCCCTCAACCTCTGCGCCGGTGGCTAAATATTTACGTTTCTTCTCTGGTACCGGAAGGAACCAGATAAGATTTTAAGAGTCTGAGACTTTTGCCTTCAGGACGCCCTGTCAAAGATCAAGGGTGAAAGATCACTGCCCCAGACTTTTCACGTTTCTGATGAGGTTTGCAGGGCCACCCCAGCGGTGGGGTGTCTCGAGAGCTAAGTGAGAGAGGAATACGGTGGGATGCAGTTGAGCCTGAGGTGAACTCAATAGCCACAGACCAGAGAGTGCCCAACCACAGGGCCAGGCTGCCTGCAGAGACCATTTGAATGCTTTCTCACATTCAGAGATGTTTTCTTCAAAGCCACAAAAGCCTTGAAACCACCTTTGTCTCTCCCTCCCAGCCCATCTCTGGTCTGGTGCGCAGCTTGTGGCTTGGGTGCTGGCTATGAAGCCCTGATTCTTCACAGAGGAGGAAGTGCATTTGTTACAATTGTCAGCCGGGGGATGTTGGTGTGATGGATTCTGGCTGCACTCTCGAGGTCCCCCTACCCGCACCCCGTTCGCTGGAGCAGCTCTTCAGGGAGAGGGTGGGGTGTTGTGTCCTCAGATGCAGAGCTGAGGTTCTTTTTAATAGTGGCTCTTAATTGTTTAAGTCCTGCGAGCAGTTGCTGCACTTAACGGCGTGGGGATGAGGTGAGGCCGAAACAGTTACAGGTAAATGTGAACACCTGGTCCCCTGGCTTTGGTCCACCACTGCGCCAGCATATGTTGGTGTCTGTTTGTGTATTTGAATATGTGACAGCCTTTGCTGGAGTAAGGAAATTGGGATGAATGTCAACACGGCTTAATTGTGATCATATCACAAGCAGAGGCCTTTTGGAGGGTAAATTTCCTCCATACCAGGACATTTTAAAGCTCTATTTATTGGTCAGCTTTTCTCCCTGAAACCATCCATTCCTTTAGGGCAGGCGTTTTGTCTTTTATTTCTGTGTCCCCAGTATACATCGTACTACCTGGCACATGGTAAGCACTCAAGAAGTGATGTTTTTGATTTAATGAATGAATAACCTAATTACTGTATTTCATTAAAGAAGAGCTGTACCCAAGAATAAATATAAATTGTTAGCTATTTATCATAGCTCACAGCACGTGTATTTCTTCTCATGCACCTTTCCTGCTATTCTTTCCAGGAAGCAGAGACTCCAAATCCCCAGGGACATGGGTGTTTCCTTTGATGTAAAGGGCATGGCCAGCTAAAGGCAGGACAGCAACACTGCAAAGCCAAGTCACATGTTAGGAAGGACACTGTGACATATGATTTAGGAGGAAGGGCCACTGTATTATGTCCTAACCACTGGGCCTATGTAACCTATGGGTCTATGTAACACTTCTGTTTTCTTTTCTTTTTTTTTTTTTTTTTTTTTTATTGGAGTATAATTTTTTTTACATCTTTATTGGAGTATAATTGCTTTACAATGCTGTGTTAGTTTCTGCTTTACCCTTTTTTTTTTTTTTTTTTTTTTTTTTTTTTTTTGGCCGTGCTGCATGGCTTTTGGGATCCTCGTTCCCTGACCAGGGATCGAACCAGAGATCCCTCGGCAGTGAAAGCGAGGAGTCCTAACCATTGGGCCTCCAAGGAATTCCCAGGGTAATGCTTCTTGATCCACAAACATCTTGAGAGTTATTTTCTCTCTCCTTCCCTCTCTACCTTTTCTAGGGAAATCGATGTCTTTTAAAGATCAGCATAGTCTCCAAATGGATAAATTGTACCCCCTTGGGGGATTTCTTTTTCTTTGGGACTTAATTTATACTCCTAGGAAAAATCCAGAAGGATCCACACAGAGGGTTGTTGTACAATAACACAGAGCTGTGGAAAGCGAGTGCAAAGTTTTAAGTCTAATTTCAGCAATGAAGTTTCTTTGACATGCATTGATTAACTTTTTCTTCTTTAATTTTAAGGGATGATAAACCTATGCCTTTAGAATACCCATCATTGTGTATGTGGCTTGAACTTCTAAATTTCAGTTAAAATTTAAGACAGGGTATCTACACCTAATCCCAGGACTGTACGTTCCTATGTTCCCAGTGTGTATGTGAGAGAGTGTGGGTGCTGTCACTTAGATGATGGAGGGGCAAGTAATGGGGTCTTTCCACTTCTACACATGAACTGAGTAAATGCTTGGCTATCAAAAAAATAATTGTCTGGGAAAACCATACCTTGAAATTCACCTTAGCATCTTTGAGATAATCTCGGCATTATTTTAGAGTGAAGAAATGAACAGTGATCCTGCAATCCCAGAGACTCTGCCTCTGACCACAGAACTAGCTGTGAGCATTTTCTCATGGGACATAAGCACAGACTAATGCCTTTTGAGAGTCTAGGGTCTTACCAAACACAGAGCTGCATGAATAGCAGTAAGGCAGAGAGCAATTAAGAAGATCTCTGCTTTTTATTCTGTTCATATTTCTTTCCATCCCTGTCACTTCAACGCTGGGCAACTGTCTCATCTTACATGTGTTGCTGCCGTCCTGAGTTTTAAGACCAGCAGCAAAAGTAGCAGAAGTATTTAGATTTGGGCAGGAAAACAAAAGGGAATTTAAAAGTGTAAGAGTGTAGATCCACCCACCCCTGCAAAACCATTAGGTGGCAGCTAGCACTAAGTAGTAGTTTTATACCCTGTATAGAGCTTACATCGGCCACTTTCAAATGCCACCATGCCCCATCCCTTTTTTAAAACAGCCTTTACTAGCATAGTTAATAAATGCCAAAATAATCCAAATAATTGGCCTTGCGTGGAGGTCAGTGGAACCTTGGGGTTCCAGGAACCAAAGTCGGTTTTGGGGGAAACTGCATACACAGAATTTGCATTGGTTTACAGAATTTTTAAATTAGCTAGTTGTTTTCCTAACGTTGTCATGGTTCCATAACAGGTTTGAGATAATGTTTGAAGATGAGAAGGAAAGGCTGAGAATAATTCTATATAACTTTTTTATTTTTTCCAGGCAAAATGAATATATATATATGTATATATATATACATATATTTATGCACATTCAGCCATCTTTTTTTACATTTTAATTTTGCTTTTATTCCACATTCATACCCCCTATTATAAACAAGACTTGAACGATCTCTGTCTAATTTCAAAAAGAGAGAGAAGACTACATTCAACCATCTTGATGCAAGTGCTAAGCGCTTCTTTCATTGGAGGACGTCAAAGAACCTTTCTCCTCATTTTTCTATGAGTCTAAGTGTCATTTGGTAGCATATGAAGGCAGAGAGATGGCCCTGCAGTTCTGCTTTGCAAATTGGGAACAGAACCTGGAACTGGAGGGTGTCTCCTACTGTGTGATATCAAACTTTGAAACCAAGGTCATGTGCCAGCAACCCATCTCCACACATTACCAAACAGCAACAGCACAGCACCTTAAATTTCACTTCCACATCTTTCACAAGAAGTGAAGACAAATTCAGCTTTAAAAAAAAAAAAGGTTTGCACAACTGCAAACTGATGGTTTTTGTGTATAAACAATTCTGTGACTTTTCGGTTTACTTTAAGACATAATAGGGCAGAGGGCATTGAAGCTGGGAAAACCACATGTGTGTTGTTAGTAGCTTTTCTTGGTTTAGCCTCTTTCAGGAGAGCAGAGGAAATGAAATTCTGCAAAAGGCAGCATGAAAGTTCACACTGACCTCCAACCTGTGAAAATTGCCAGCTGCTAATTCAGGCCCTAGCATCCTGGGTCAGCCCTGTGCTTTCTTAAGGGCGCTGGCCCTTGCTTGCTACCAGCCCGGCTAAGATTGGAGGCGGCTGGGATGTAGAGGGAAGGCCCTGGAAGTGAGTCCACTGCAGAGCTAGTTGTGTGCCCATAGGCCCTTCTGAATCTACTGTGCTTCCATTCCCCCATCTGAATAAAGGGGTTAATAATACCCCATAATGTTCAGGTGAGAGTACAAGCAAATGAGCTTATTTTTGGCAAATTGCTTTGAAGTTTCATTCCCCCACAAGAAAATATCCCTGTTTCCATGGCTCCCGTACCATTTGTCCACACACCTATTACTTTCACTTTGTGTTATCAGCCGATGCTTCTCTTTTCCCCGTGATTCTGCAGACTTCTCTTATTTCTGGTCGAGTCTCTCCAGCTTAAATACAGGACCCAGCAGAGAGTAGATACTCGGCATATGTTTGTTGAGTGACTGCTTGACCAAGAGACCAGCCTGGGTCCTTGCTGGGTTGGCCGTGTTGGTGAAATTGTGCAGGCTGGCAACACTTTGTGCAGGCTGAGAGATTTTTGTTTTAACGGAGCTGTAAGGCTGTCACTAGACATAAGTGGACATGACCAGTCTGGCACAGTCAGAGTGTCACTGGAAAGCAAGCAGCTCCCAAAGAGAAAAGCAAAATTGGCTTCTGAGATGACTGTGTATCTGTTACCCCAAAGAGCACGAGGTCCTGTAAGGGCCTCTGATGAAGTGGGGACAGGTGGGGTCTCCTCTCTTTACTGCAGGGGACTTGCTGGGCAATCAGCACTCTGTACCTCTGTGTCCTCAGCAAAATAGATGCAGTTTGCCAGTGATGTACCGTCATGGAGGGGCCTGAGTAGGACCATGGTGACATCAGCCTGGTGGAACAGTTAAGAGATATTTTGTGGGTTGGAGAGATGCCAGCTCACTCAGTAGAAGAGAAAACAAGATACCTTTTCAGATAAGTGTAGTAAGAACCACAGTAAATAAGGCCCAGCCTCAGGGAGGCAGATCTTTAAAGGAAAATTAAGATCTCCATCATCTGTCTCTCTGTCAACCATTGATGTATTTAGCGAGTGCCTTGTGGTGCTAAATGCTTTTTGATGATGATGGTCATGATGACCACCGTACCTCCCCACAGACGGAGGGCACCTCCTGTGTGAGAGTTCTTGGTGGGAGGGGGGGGCTCCATCTCAAGCACACAGAAGGAAGGAATGATCCAGAGAACTCTTCTCTCTTCTCTCCCCTACATCCTGATTTTACCAGGATGTAAAAGCAACACCAACAAGAAAAAGCCCGACTGAAAATCAGAGCCTAATCGCTCCCATCTGCTTCAGTGCTGCTTCCCCTTGCTGCCTGCCAGGATGTTTGCCGCAGACGCTAAGTAGCACATTATTTTCGATAAGTTGCAATCATTTACTTGAAATCGACTTCTCCTTTAAGATGTCCCCCTGGAAACTTGAATCGGCATTTGAGAATGCTTGCTCAGGGTAGAATTTGAACGCTTACACTCAAGTGCAAGAAAAGTGAAACCCATTTGACTGCCAGGTGTTTATGTTTTCGAGATCTCAGCCACGTGGACTCTGGTGGGAAGAGGGGACACCATGGAGGACAGCCCAGGAGCTCAGAGCCACCGCGGAGCTCCTTCCCCAAGGAAAGGCACAGGTGCTGAGACGGGAAAGATTGGAAATGGTGGCTTCACGGACTCTTCCCCAAAGCAGAAATGTCACGCCTCTCTTAAGCCAAGACCTTTCTTGGTCCCCATGACATGTTTCTCTTTTATGGTGAGACCAGGCTAGTGATGACTGAAGGCATGTTTTGCAATCTGGAGCTCATCATCTCAGCGTCCTCCCCCATTCCATCACCACAACCAGCATTTCTTATTCAGCATTCTCATCCTCTTGCCCAGGATGAGAATCTAGACACAGCCAGCAGCCTGTCCTGCCTTCCAACCTTCCTTATCAGTAAAAGACTTGGTGCTTTCAGAGGCTACTCAGAAAGTTTGGGGAAGCAGAAAAAGCCTCTTGCTTCTCCTGTAGCCTGTTTGCCTGCAGATTCTGCAGCCTCTGGTGTCTGAGAATGACACCAGAGACTCATTAGCAGCAAGACATGTGCTTCGGGTGGTTTTTGTAAAGAGTGGTGATGGATCATTCACATACTCTCCCTGAAGGACCCTGACTGACCTTGTGTACATTTGTGAGATGACTGTCTGGGGTCACAGGTGTTGTTTGTGGTCATGGAAAAAGGAAAGCTAATTGGCAGGTGTTTTGAAATGGACCTGGGATGCCCATAAATAGACCGGAGTCCTTCCACTGGGGAATTTCTGCTACCACCAAAGCGAATGGAGGTGATTTCTTCTCTAAATGGGCTGCACTGGGATTTCTCTTTCCC
>NW_006785351.1:1190206-1197964 GCF_000442215.2 Lipotes vexillifer | reverse complement strand
CCTTCTCCTGTGTCCCTCTTCCAGTTCTCTGGAGCTGGCAAATCCAGCAGGCTGGTTAGAGTACAAACATTATTTTACTATGGTGTAAGGAAAATATCCCAATACAAGCTGTATGTAGGTGGGCAAGTTCCAGCAGCCTAAAGTCATCTGTTAGAACTTGGTCTCACATATTGCAACTGCTCTTAGATTTGCTTCTAGGATGACAGTTTAGCCTGCCTTAGCTTTCCTCTGGTCAAGATGGAATCCCCACTTTGCTTCCTTCATCACAGAGGCGGCAGAGTACTCTTGGCTGGTCTCCACACGCAGCCACCCCTCACCACCCACCCCTCTCTTTCCTGGTTCAGACTATACTCCTCCAGGCCATCCAACACCCCGACCAGGAGGCCTCTCCTTCCTCTGCTCCAAACTCCAGGCTTCCCAGATCTTCTCCCACTTCTGCTGATAGCCTGAGTGGTACCCAAGAGAGGCCCCTCTAATGATCAAGCCTTTTTCTATCTGTTCTAAACCTTCTCTTTTTTTGCAGGGAGAAATTCTCCCCAGTGGCTACTCAGGTTTTCCTGTGACTTGCCTCTAGTTATTAAATCTGCCTCTTTCTAATTTGCTCTGTAACATTCTACCCAACAAGAAATCACTCTGCCTTCTAGAGTTCTTTCTTTCTTTCTTTTTTTCTTAATAGCTTGTATTAGCTTAGATTGGTTGAGCTGCCAAACACAAATAAAACAAAACAAAAACCTCCCCAACTCCCAAGACAACTTGGCTTAAACAAAATGCAAGTTTATTTCTCTCTTACTTTCATATAGTCTGAAGGTGACCACAGACTGGTCTGTAGGATATGAGAACTTCTATCTGGTTTCTCTCTCTAGTGTGGCTTCTGTTCCCCAGGTCAACTCATGGCCCAGAGTGGCTGCTAGAGCCCCAGCCATTATATTCATGTTCCAGGTAGCAAAAGGAAAAGAGAGAAAGAGTCAAGAAAGGCATTCCTTCTTTTTAAGGACGTTCCTAGGAGTTTTATATCTTACTTCTACTCATCTATCACTAACTGGAATTTTGTCACTGGAGGCATGACCACATCTAGCTGCAAGGGAAGCTGGAAATTGTCTTTCCTCCCAGTGACCCTGAACTTAACTAAAAATCAGTGTTCTGTGTCCATGGAGAGGAATATGTTGGAAGAAACCAGCAGATCATCCTTTTCCTTCATCTTTGTACAAAAACTCTCTGCCAGGCCCTTTTCCTAGCTGTCCTCTCTCCTAGGTCCCATACAGGAGAGAGACACACGCTCCATCACATCTCATATCTCAAGAAAAATATTAGTAGAGTTAAAGCACACATTTACATGAAGTGATCTTATTATTATCAGTGTTAGTTGCAGTGGTAACGGTAGTCCTGAGATTCAGTGAGTCTTTTCCATCCTCTTATAGATTCAAAGAAATTGTGTTCCAGTGGAGGGAAGTAGAAGGACCAAGTTAAAGAGGCCAAAGGGATGGAGAGAGCCAGAATGTTTCACCTCATTTCCTGATTCTAAGCCCTGTGTCTGACCCTGACTAGAATTTGCTGTTTGCCAACTGTAATGACATCCCTCTGACCTTGGTCTGCACACCTCTGTCTGTGGAGGTCATCTGGCAGAGATATCCCTTTCCCGCCTGTTAGAGAGTAAGCCTCCTCCAGAGGATGAAGGTGTACTATTAGTAGAAGTATGTGTCTTCTGTGATTTGTGGAATTGGAAATAATCATGGAGCAAGTTAGCTAAGTTATCACTATCTTCTGTAAGGACCCCTCAAAATCAACAGCACATTGTATTAGGAACCCTGCCGTTGAATTATTCTGTAATTTTCAAAAACCGGAAAGATTTTTGTGGGAACAAAATGCTCTTTTTTTCAAACTTAGTTCTGAGGAAATCGTTTGGAAGGTGGGAGGAAAAAAAAATAATTCTGCTATGATTGAACTTGAAAATATGCAAGTCACTGCTAGTCACTAGGAGCTAGAAAAGCATTCGTAGTCCTAAGACAGTGGAATGATGTCAAGATGATAAGATCACACATGATACAAATGTGGCAATATCCAATTATCTTAATATTTTGAGTGTGGGGTTTCTCTATGCCCCGGCAGAAAGGGATGACTGTGAGGTCTGAATCCCACCCAAAAGTCGAAACTGAAACACATTTCTTCAAACCTTGATCATGAATAGAATCTTTGCTCCCTTCTGGTTATAATTTATTTATTTTTTAATGGAAATTTGAAAGCAACCATTAAAGAGGACATCCAGGCTAGCTTGTCTGACACAAGGTGAGATTGCTTCAGAGCTGAGTGGTTCCCAGAAGGGTCTTTTCAGCCTTCTAGGAGGATTGCGTCTTACAATGTGAGCTCTGCCGTGTCAGGATGCTTTCTGGCTCAGGTAAGACTAAAGCCGGGGGCTCTTGTGAAGAGGGGACACACCAGGCTTCAGAGGAGGTGGGATTCTTAATGTGCTTGGGAGAAGAATAGCAAGAATGGAACATAAAGAGGAGGAAAGAGGAGAAAAAAAGAAGACGTTTTGAAATGTATTCTTTGAGCTGAGGATCGATTTCCTGGGCTTGATGGTGTCGGTCTGAGCTTGCCTTGGAAGCACAGCACAGTGAGGTAGGATGTGTGTGTGTATGTGCGTGTGTGTGTGTGTGTGTGTGTGTGTGTGTATGTCTGTACACTCATTAACTTAGCCTGGTTCCTTCTGCCTTGCTGATTCCTAACATATAAAAACCAAACTCTTAACTCTAAATCTATCTTGCTTTCTTGTTCTTCCCAAAGGGACCTTTATCGATGGAATTGATTTAGATGTAACCAACAATTGAAAACCTACCAGTTACCAAGCACGGACATGTGCTTTTGTAAAAATAACCTTATTTAATCCTTTAATAAGAATCGTGGCGTGGTTGATATTATTATTGACTGTCGGGTGATAAACTGAGCTTAAGGGAGGCAAGGTCATGCAGTGGGAGCCTTGGACCTGGCTTTGTACCAGTGTTCTTCCTTCGTGCCATGTTACGGAGCTGACAGAAGAGGGCTTGGGCCCTTACACTTTGGGAGGATATTGAAATCTAATGGGAGAGGAAATCTGTCATGAATTAGCACTTGCAGGCAATGTGCTAGTTGCCTAATTGAGACTCCAAGCTACAGAACATTTTCATCTTAAGGCAAGAGAATAGTGAGCAATCTCTCCTCCGTGGTCACTTCCTTGAGAAGCTACCACTGTAGGGAGAAGCTTGCATCTCTGGGATTGCACAGCAAGCTGCCAACCAGTGGCTCCCAATTTCTCATGCTTTTTATGTACAACTTAGTAGGAAACCATTTCTTGCATCATGAGCTACCAGGTGCCGTCTGGGCCTCTCGCACCCTGTGCTGGTCCTCCCCGGGGAGCTTTTCTTGTTCTCTCACCCCTTTAAGCATGGCAGTCTGAGGCCAAGGCCAGTGTGACGTCATGCCCTCCTACCAACTTCTGCAGTAACTCTTTAGGCCAAGGGGTTCCCCGTGCAGCAGTCCAAGCTAGAGCTATTAAGGCCCAATGCCCCTCACCCAGGCAGCCGGCACCTGTCCAGGAAGGCGGGAGTCTGCTGCCCAGCACATGAGCCTGCTGTCTGCCAGCTGGCCCAGGAGGCTCTGTGTGCCAAGCAGGGGACGTGTGACCGGGATCCGTGCCCGAGTATTTCCTGAGAAGTAGAAAATGCATGTGACCAGGGCTGCCAAAGCCTGGCCCAGAAAAGGGGATGACAAGAAAAGCAAGGCATGTTTCTCTAAAGAAGACCCAAAAATATAAACCACCACCACAACAACAAAAATATGTAAAACCATCTCGAGAGTGTCATATATTTGTATTTTCACCTCCTGCCCTAAAACTTCTCGGAAAGCCTTGCACGTAGTAGTGGATGGTAAGTGTGAAAAAATGAGTGTATCATTAAGGTCCCTGCTCGACCAATTTTATTTTGAAACTCAGCACAGTGCCTGGTACCATAGGAGATGCTCAATGAATATTTGTGGGATGAAATGCTTGAGGAATCTCAAAGTCTTGCTGTCAACAGACTAAAGCCCTCAAGTCTCCTTGCTTTGTCTACCTGCCTAACAAACCAAGACAAAAAGTTGAAAGGCCTAGAAGACATCTTATCTTCATGTCTAAACCACTGGTGATGCCATAAGAAACCCTAGACCCGTGGGTCCCAACCTTGGTGTCCCTAAGCTTCTAAAGGGCTAAGAGACAAACAGCTGGCAGTCCAAGGGTGGCTGTCACACTTGAAGTCTCCATGAACTTGGCCTTCTCATCTGACAAATCTGCTCCAGGCAACTGTAGCCTCAGAGATCTCCACCTAGGCTGGATGGTCTCCACTCAGGTGCTGGTTTGTAAAATTCAGGAAATCACATTGCTAATCATTTCCATTTGTTGGATGGACAGACTCTTTTCAAAACACAAAAATGCTTGTCCATCAAACAAACGAAGGGGTTGAGAATTAGGGGGTGAAAAACATTGGGACATACTATTCTAAGCTTCAAGCCACTAACATCAGATGTCGGTCCCATCTTTGGTTCAGAAGAATCAAATTATGTCGTAGTTATTTTTCAGCTCAAGCTAGGGATTTATGATTTGTGGATATAGGTGTGCTTGTGGGAAATGAAGGAAACTGGAGGAAGAAAGAGAAGGTGTGTATCCCTTGGGACTTTTTTGGTTGCCAGCCACCTACTTTGACAACATGATGCGCCCACCACAGGCCTCAGGGCAGTTGGTGTAGTGTGCAAGAAGGGACTAGAGGAGTCTAAACCCTGGGCTTCTTGAAGCCAGAGCCCATGTCTGATGATTCTTGGAAATCCCAGCACCCACCTCATTCCTGGCACCTTAGAGGCACCCAGTTAGTAATGTAAGTGAACCGAGCATTCCTCAGAGGGCTCATTTTGGGTAACATGGTATGTGTGGCCCCTTCACTGTGGGCCACTGTCAGCCCTCCCAGGAATTCTTCCCTAGGTACCAGTCATGTGCCAGGCTCTCCCCAAAACCCAGAGCCTTCATCGTGGATAATGTTGGCTTACTGGGGACATACCAGGCTATGTGTTCTGGAGGCTCTGGCTTAATGACTGTGTAGATTTGCTTACTTAGAATTGTCAGGCTGATTTGACAGATTTTTGAAGTGGGGGTGGAAGAGGTGACAGAGGGAAAGGCCCTCTACTAGTAGCTGACTCTGGTCCAACTTGTAACTGGACCAGAGGGAGAAAGAGCCCATCTAAGGAACTGCCTCGCCAAGGACAGTGGACTGAGGCAGAGAGCATCGGAGAGTACCATCCTGCATCCTTCCCTCCTTCCCTTTTTCTCATATATTAAGAGATGCTTGAATAGATACTCAGTGCCAGAGGCTCTGTGTGGTCATAGGAGGGATACGTAGATGTAGGACAGGTTGTCACTGCTTTTCAGAAGCTCACAGCCTTGCTCTCAAGGTGGCAGGTGTGACCTTGGTTGTTCTGAGATGTGCTGTGGCTCTGGTATAGATAGTACTTGCCCTGGTGGCTCAGAGGCAAGGGAGCTCCTTTTTAGCTGTTGTCTGGGTGGGTTTCATGGAGAAGGACTTTGAGCTGAGATTTGAAATAGGATGGGACTGTAGTAAGTGGATTCTTCTGGCTGAGATGGAAGAGGGCATTCTATCACTCGGCTCAGTGGCTCTAATCATGGTGGTCCTATTGGCCGAAAGAAGTAATTGAAGAGGACCAGATATGGAGGAAATTGTAAAGAAATTAAGAAGTCAGTAGGAACAACTTCCTTCCCTACCTCATATCTGGTTGTCTTCTGCCTAGAGTCAGTCATGACCTAGGCCTCAAAAGACATTTTGTGTGTGCGTTTGTGTGTGTGTGCATGCACGCACACATACGCAGAACTGAAATCGCATCCACTTGGCTACCATTTGTGGCAGTCAGAATCCTAACGTTTTAGTAGGGGGTAAAGCGTCTAAGAGTTGAAGACCTAGATTCTAGTCGTGGCTTGTCCCGTTTGCTTTGATTTGGGGGAAATTACTTTGCCTTTGTAACCTGCAGTTATCTACTATCTAAGTTTGGAATATTCCTTCATGTTTTATAAGGTGATGCAATTCATTGCGCACAAGTACTTTCTGAACAAATAAAAGGTGTTAACTGTGATATTTTCAGGAGGCAGGCACTTTGCTCTATTTCTAAAAAATGCAAGGACAACGGATTTCTGTCCCAGTACTTCTGTCCAAAGTTCTGACCCCCCGGGAGATGGCAGAGCAGGGCTGGGGGTGAGGCTGGCAGAGCTTCCCTCCCCCAGCTTTCCTGGTCATGTGTGTTGAATAACAGCTCGTGGACAGTGGAACAATTGCATGGAGGTTAAGTCTTGTGCCTTCAAATCAAGCAAAGAGGTTGGCCAGAAAGGGTGAGGGCTCCCATCCTGGGGAGAAGGCCTCATGCCCTTTCCTAAACCGCCTGTCTGTTGGCTGTCTATCTCTATCATCTCTCTCTATTTCTCAGCCCAGCTTTGGGTCCCTGGACTGCTGTCCGAATCTGAAGACAGCCCTCTCCGTAGATCTGCCCCCCTCCCCTGCTGCCTGCCCCACCCTTGGAAGTATGAATCTAAGCGGGGGGCATTTTCCCCAGCTCTGAAATAACCTGGGACGGGAAACAGCCAGACCCTCCCAGTCCAACCAGTCCTTGGTGAAGAAAGAGTACCCTCTAGTGGGCATTGTTGGGAGCTGCTCCGGGTCCATGTCACAGCTCAGCCAAGCACAAAACAACCCGCTCGTGGCCCTCCTGCCAAGGATCTCGAAACTGCCTTTGGGTTCGGTTTGTTTTTCTCCTTGTGTGAAGAAAAAAAAATAAAGAACAGTAGGAGACCAGTTGTGAGAGCAGCTCCGACAGTGCTCTGACAGCCTCCTTATCTTGGAAGGTTCACCAAAGAACCCCAGGGCCAGTGATGGCGGCAAGGTAGACCATGACATCGGGTGCTTTTCAAAGGGCATGTGACAATTTCTATATACATCACTTACCTGTCTTGGCCGGTCTCTTCCATGAGGGGTTAGATTTGTAAGAAGGAAACTCTATTGAAGAATGATTACCGAAAGGGTTAAATATCTTGTTGGGTGACCCTCCGTGGAGAGCAAATCCACCGCAGTTGATTTCATTTTTGGTAGTGGAAGTGTACAGATCTGACTATTAAAACCCTGTATGTACTGGCATAAACGGGATTTTTCCCTTTAAAACGTATTTCAGTAAAAGCTGTTGGGTGGGGAGCATAGAGGGGCGGGGGCTACGGAGGGCGCAGGACACCCATCAGGGGAGCAGGAACCTGATCATATGTGATGGTTGCTGGATTAGGTAACAGCTCCGCTGGTTGAAATTGGATCTTGGAGGGTGAGTGTTAACATCTCTGGTGTCCTGGCGAAAGGTTCATTTGAGACCTGCATGGTGCCACAGAGATAAAAAAGGAGCTTTTAAATAATCATTTTATCTCCTACTTGCCAGAGTGCCGGCTTCAAGCAGTAAATAGGTAGCATCACACTGCTTAGACATATCGGCCTTTTCATTTATTTATTTAATGTTGGTGGGATTTTTTTTAAAAAAATTCCCTGTCTGAACAGTTTCTCTTACCAGTGAATCTCAACACCCTTTTTTTTTTTTTTTTTTTGGCCGGTCCGGGGCCCTCTCACTGTTGCAGCCTCTCCCATTACGGAGCACAGGCTCCAGATGCGCAGGCTCAGCGGCCATGGCTAACGGGCCCCGCCCCTCCGCCGCATGTGGGAT
>NW_006785351.1:1176425-1189985 GCF_000442215.2 Lipotes vexillifer | reverse complement strand
CCCCTGCATCGGCAGGCGGACTCTCAACCACTGCGCCACCAGGGAAGCCCCGACACCCATTTTTATAGTGGTACAGATGCTGCTCCTTCTGGGCAGAAACCTGTACATGCAGCGTTGTTTATTGGTCCATCCGGGCCTCTGCCTAGCATACATACACAGCCCAAGAATCTCAGAACCAGAATCTTCCATGTAAAATAGTGGAAGAGGAAAGTTTTCTTTTGTTTATATTGTGTGTGTGTGTGTGTGTGTGTGTGTGTGTGTGTGTGTGTAGTTATGGTGGTGGTTCTGACACATACTCTGAAATTTCTGTTTTCACAATCATTTGAGTATAATTTAAAGGGTGTAATTTGGAGAAGACTGTTGGGTTTTTTGTTTTTCCACATTTTCCTGTTCTTTTATTTTCTTCAGATCTCTGGTTTGGGGCCAATTTATGTGTCCTGAACTCTGAGTATAAATGCAAGCAACATTGATGTTATGGTACATTGTATTTCTAGCATACCAATTTCTTCTTGGCCACATTTAGAAATCAATTATATTAAATCTTAGTGAATCCAAATTTCTTTTTGAAGAGTATTTGTTTACAGGATTCATCAAATTATATAAAAGCTAAGCGAAATGACAACACTTTTACTGTGTGTGTGTGGTTTTTTTCCCCCAACTAAATGTATCTTTCGTACCTGAGGGGGGGAAAAAAAAAGAGTCAGTATAGATTACGGCTTTACCCTCTGTGCTAGTCCGGAACTTCTTTGGTGGGTAGGGGGTTAATGCTGTATCCTTTCAGTGTCCTTGGCCAGCTTTAGCAATTTGCTTCCTTATTTCATTTAAAACCAGTTAGATTTCAAGACCAAGAAAAATATTAATTAGGTAGGTGTACAGAGTTTGTGTGGACGTTTTGTGCTTCCCGTTGATTGTTTAAACAAAAAAGTGGGGCATGGGCGTGGGTGCAACTGAGAGAGGCTGGAAAGGGAAAATTTTCTCAGAGGTAAATATTGGGCACATGAGAAATACTAGTAGGAACATGCCCACCTAGTCACCTACCTGGTACCTGGAGGAACTAGTGCCAGCACTTTGGTCTGTGCATGCCTATCTCTTTGCCTCTCTTTCTCCTCTCATAACGAATTGAACTTTGCTAGAGGAGCAAGCTAATGGGGTGAGCAGGTCAGTCTTAGGCACAGGTGATGTCCGATGATGCTCATCACCACCTCAGGTAAGGCAGTGTTTAGGTAGCCCTAGGAAAGCGCGTCTTCACCATTAAGATGACATGATTATTTTTTGCTTTGCTACCATTGTTGCGATCAGAAACCATCACAAGATCTGTCAGTGCTGGATCTGTCAGGAAGGATTGTTATAGAGTGATGAGGAAGAAGCACTTGGAGGCATCACTGCCTGGCTCAGGTGTTACCAGCCTCAGCATCTTGGGGAGGTTTCCCGTCAGCCGAAGTTTGCAGCCTCTTCTGGGATACACTGGCCATGTTAGTGTCAAGTTTTGCCTCAGCACCAGTTTTTTCATGATCAAGCAGAAGTGCGACAATTACAGAATGGCTCAGAGTGGATCTTCTTTTTCTTTTTTCATTTGTAAATGGCCCATAGATATTTTTCGTTGGTAAAGTAATTAAAATTCATTCAATAAAATTCACTGGGGAAACATCCATAAACCCCACGTAAATGCCCTCACTTGGAAGAATTCACTGGGCTGTACAGGCCAGGAAGGAAGGGTTCCTGGGCTCTAAGCCCAGCTCCTTGCGGGGTCACATTCTTTTCCCCACCTTTAGGGACTGGTATTCAGGAAATGGTTACTGCATTCATTTCCTTTCTTAAGGAAACCTTTGTTAGTGACGATATGTTCTTCTGAGGACTTTGTAGATCTGAGTAAATAAATTCAAGGAACTAACGAATAACGTGACTAAATCTTTATTATTCTAAGATCAAAGGGACCGTTTCCCATTACAAAAAAAGGATGTCATTGGAAAAAGGTCCACAAAATAAACCTCCAGGATCCCCTAACCTGTGCCATTAACAATGTAGCAATTTTCTTTCAGTGCAGCAGAATATTAAAAATTCAGATGCGAGAGGAGAACCTGGGTCCTGAGATGTGGCTCGTTGGGCGTCAGGGAGGACTTCCTTCTTTCCTCCCCAGCTAACTGCCTTCCCCACGTCCTCCTTTCCCTCCTCCCGTCCTTTCTTACTTCATGGGGTGTGGGGGGCACGTGTCCCTACCCCGTGCCTTTAATCCTCGTGTTCCTAACCGCCAGCCCTGGTCCACATGGCTTGACCTTCCACTTGACTGTCTCCTGTTTCATGAAAGCAAAGCTGCCGTTTTCCTTTTAGCACAGGAATTGGGCTTTCCTCTGAAACAGCTTCCAAGGTTGCTTCTTGTCATGCCTGTTAGAAGCCAGGAGCATGTGGACACAGCCAGCAGTTATGCTGGTATTATACGTGATGCAATGCCCTGAATGTCTACATGTCCCCTCGGATTGAGCTCAGATCCACCTTCCCTGTCACAACCCCGTGGGGCTGCCTTGCTAGGCCTCAGGAGACAACTGCACCTGGCACCGTCCCCGTGGTGCTCACCAGATGCATCCTGGCTGGAAAAAGCTCTGGGCTCTCTGGCTGCACCAGTGTTCCCATACCCACCAGGCCGCGTAGACCCTGCCATCTCCATCCCCAAGATGTGAACCAGCATGGGATGCCTTCTCCTGTCTTTAATCATGTTCCTCCTTTCCTACCCTCAATTTGTTTTTAATTGGAAATTCTTTTCGTGTTCGCTCTCAACGAAGACTTGGCTGCTGACAAGTAAACTGGGCTCAGATGAGTGATTTACTTTATGGCAGGTTGTATGAAGGTAGTAAAAAGAGACTGCCTAGCTCTTCTGCTGATTTACTAAATCACTTGATCTCTTTCAGTCCAAATCACCCCCTCATCCCCCGCAAATGGTCATGGTGTTTTAATAAAAAGCAGAGCCTCTAACAGAGCTGAGCCTTCTCCATCCTATCAGAATACCGGCTTCTCTGAATCCCTGAGACAGCTTGTTAAAAGGACCTCACCCTTGTTTGTACCAGGATGCAGTTCTTATCACCTGGAACAGATTGATCTCAATGTGGGGAGATGGAAATCCCTAGTCCAGGGGAGAGGTTTAACACTTCACTCCAAATTAACTGGATTTGCCTGGTTTAGATTATTTTGGAGATGAAAATTTAGGCTGATCGAATATTACAAAGTCAATGAGTGTAAAACCACAACCTCACAGAAAATCTAAAATTAGAAATGAAGAAGGAAATGCTTTTCCTTGAATTAAAATTTGGCAGTTCGGGGATGAAAGTGAAAATTATATTTTGCTATAATTAATTTTTTTGTAGATTTGAAATTTCTTCCACTGTGGTAAAATATGCATAACCTAAAACTTATCATTATAACTGTTTTTGAGTGGACGGTCCAGTGGCATTAAGTACATTCGCATTGTTGTGCAGCCATCACCACCATCCATCTCCAGAACTTTTTCATCTTCCCAAAATGAAACTCTGTACCGGTTAATCACGAACTTCTTATCCCCGCCCTCCCCGCAGCCTGTGGTACCCGCTGGTCTACTTTCTGCCTCCATCAGTTGGACTATGCTAGGGACCTCATATGATGGGATATAATTAACTTGGGGAACAAAGCAAATCTCTCCTTGCATTTTCTCCTCCTCCAGTTCCTCTCTTTTTCCAACCCATTGCTCAGATGCCATATTGCAAGTAATTTGAGACTTAGCCAAACGATACATTGGGAGTTTTTTGTTGTTGTTAACTTTGCTTCGTTGGGTTACTCTTAACACCTCCGCACTCTTTTGGGTCTTCCCGCAGTTTTGAGTATCCGGGGAGCGCAGGAAGAAGAGCCAACAGACCCCCAGCTGATGCGACTGGACAACATGCTGCTGGCGGAGGGGGTGGCCGGGCCAGAGAAGGGTGGCGGCTCTGCCGCAGCGGCTGCAGCGGCGGCAGCTTCTGGAGGAGCCGGTTCCGACAATTCGGTGGAGCATTCTGATTACAGAGCCAAACTCTCACAGATCAGACAAATCTACCACACGGAGCTGGAGAAATACGAGCAGGTAACCACAGCCCTGTGGGGTCTGGGCCCCCCCAGCCCTTCAGGAAAAGAGTGGAGGCATCAGGAAACTCAGGGCTGTGGGCGCCGAGGCGGGCAGCCTTTCCTGGAGACTGACATCTGGGGTCCAGCATCTCCGGCCTCACCCCAGAGCCACTTGCTAAACCTGAGCCCACCGAGTCCTTGGGGCCCACTGTTGAAAACCCAGGCAAACTAGAGAGAAAGCCATTAAAAAAAAGTGGAAGTTGTAAATGATGATTTCAGAAAACATCCATAGAAAATATAAGGAAAACTCAGTTCCTGGAGCTCTGGAGTGTTTCCCTGTGCGCATGCAGCCCTGGGGCTCTCAGGGTCATGAGCAGAGGGTCATGGTGCTTATGGAATCCTATGGGAACGGACACTAAAGTCCCTCACTCTACCTAGATTCAGTTCAGATGGGAGTCAAACATGTTCTGCTTTTTATATATGGTATGCAATACGAGACACACCTCCCGCTATAAGAAGAGTAGAGGGTCTCAGGGGACCCCCTGGAGTCAGACAAAGTTGAATTCCAGTCCTGACACTCCACTAAATGGTCTCTGGGATCCAGTGGTCCACATACTATACCCTAAAAGCTGGGGGTGTTTGGCAAAGAGCTGTGGATTTGGAGTCTAGGATATCAAAGAGCCATAAAAGTCATATGAAGGAAAGGCTAAGAAAGGCTTTAAGTCATAGAACAGTATATAAATGTTGTACGGTATTCTAATTATAATAGCGTCCCTCTCTACTAGAGGACCCCACACACACATACACACACATGTGAGGTTTCTTTTTTAATTTATTTATTTATTCATTTATTTAATTTTTGGCTGCATTGGGTCTTCGTTGCCGCGCGTGGGCTTTCTCTAGTTGAGGCAAGCGGGGGCTACTCTTCGTTGCAGTGCGTGGGCTTCTCATTGCGGTGGCTTCTCTTGTTGCGGAGCAGGGGCTCTAGGCGCGTGAGCTTCAGTAGTTGTGGCACGTGGGCTCAGTAGTTGTGGCTCACAGGCTCTAGAGCACAGGCTCAGTAGCTGTGGCGCAAGGGCTTAGTTGCTCCACGGCATGTGGGATCTTCCCGGACCAGGGCTCAAACCCGTGTCCCCTGCATTGGCTGGCGGATTCCTAACCACTGCGCCACCGGGGAAGCCCCCACATGTGAATTTAAATATCAGTATTGTTTCCTCTGGTCAGTATGAGCAATACTACTTTATTAGGAGTCCCTTAACATCAGGCTGTCCTCCCATTATTTATAGATATATTTGTTGTCGTCTCTTTGGATGTGACATTGTCCTGAAGTTCTAAGTTAACTTACTTTCATTGAATTGTTAGGTTTATGGCTTTCTTTTCTTTTTTAAGGGTCACAGAAGAAGGGGGAGAAAAAGCAAAAAGTGGAAGACCCTGTACTGTCCACTTATGACTGTCTAGGTAGAAGGCAAATGCAAACTTAATAGAAAATTTAAATTTTAAAACAGAAATAGGCATTTTAAAATTTAAAGTGAAGAAAGTTTCATTATTGCACTCCTATCTACCTTTGAAATGGATTTCTACAAAGTCCCTTCTTTTATGAGGGAAAAAGGTGTGAAGCTGGAAGCCAAGCGTGGTGAATTTCAGCCATCAGACAGGTGTAGGGAGGGTTCAAGGGGAGGAAAATAAAAGCAATCTTGTGGTAAGAACCTGTGGATCATCACCCTCCACCTTCCTGGGAAAGAACAAACATTCTTAACACGGTGTAGGCTCATGTAGACATTTCCTCAGTTCCCAGAGAGGCTGAGCTCAGGTAAGCTGGCTGATCTATGACAGCTTCCCCACCTGGGCCATCATGTTAGGGGTCAGAGTCTGCCCCAACCAATGGGATAACTTGGGAAGACACATGGAGACATTTGCTGACAAGGTCCCTATCTGGCCTCTTGGGTTCTTCCTACTCTGTGCTTTCCCTATTTTACCTTCACTGCTAAGCTTGGCCTCTGGCATAACAACCTATCTCGACCTAGTATCCAGGTTAACTCATGCCAAACTCCAGGGGTACACGAAGAGTGTGGCTTCCTCCCTAAACCTGTAACTGGAATGAATGTTAGGCTGGGTGGTGTTTAAAACTGGCTTTCTTCTTAGCTCAGGTTGCCAGCAACATAGACAAATGGATTGTTTCCTTGATTTAACCCCCCCCTTGTCTCACTCTTCCATCCTCATCCAAAATGACTGAAGCACTTTTGTCAACTTAACTACACTTGTTCCTCAAGGTGATTTTAAGGTTGGGTCCTCCAGACAGGTACTGTCATCATCTGCATTTCGATACAGCTGAGGAACTGGAGGTCAAAGAGGTTAGGTGATGTATCTGGGTCACACATCCAAAGGAGGGACAGGGTTGGCCCTGGAAGCCAGATTTTGACCCTTAGCCCAAGGGCTCTTATTGGAACAATACCCAGCCGGCCGCACTTAATATAGAACGAGTGTGGACGTCTGTAGACAATGAAGTAACCGGCTTGACCTCTCTGTTACTTTCATGGACTAGATTGATGCTCTCTAAGAGAGGCTAGTGATAAAAAAAAAACTATTCTCCTTCAGAAATTTCTCATAGATATCTACCTATTCTAAATAATAATCATGCTGGAAATTGGGAACTCAAGGAAAAACTCCATCAGTTCAGAGCAAATTAGGTAAATGTAGTAGTCTGTATTTGTTATTCTTAAAAAACACTAAAAAATCATTTCCTTATTTCTTTGGGCATTTTCTGGGTAAGAACTGAATACTGTTTAACATACTCTATGTGCTTAATAATTTATTAATATTAGTTGTATTGTTAATTAGAGTAAATGGAAGATTATAAGGAAATTATGCCATTAACCTTCTAGCTAGTATGTGTGAGAGATAGATCTTTTTTTTCTGTAAGCATTCCTTGCGGGAGCTTTCTTAAAAATAGGAAACCTTAGTAAAAATATCAGTCTCTGTTTTAGTAGTACCTAGATGGTTACCAAACTGACTATTTAAGAGTTGATTCTGTTGTTTTGTTTTGTTTTTAGTTTGGGGATGGTAGATAACCAGAGGATCAATTAGCTTTCCAGTGAGTAGCTACCATAACCCTACTCACCCCTCCCCCACCCCCCCCAAAAAAAACCCAACATGAGTCAGCCATTGTTTCACCCTGAGGTTATTAGATAAAGAAGGCTTCTAGAGACTTTTCATTCAAAAGAAAAGAAGGAAATTGTTGTCTTCATTAAAAGGGGCTGGTAAAACACTTTTCCAGCAGATCATGTTGGAAGCTAAGGTATTTAAGAGCTAGCATATTCTAGTAGATAAAACCGTGATATCCAGTAACCTGAATTTTGTTGCAAGTGCTATTCTAAAAAACGATACGTTTGCAGTTTTGCAGAGTTCTTCACTTTTCAGTTTATGTGAATAATGCTGCCAGGGCATTGACAAGGCTGTCTCTAAGGCCGAACCCAGGTGGGTTATGTCCACTCACAGCCAAGAAAGTCTTAAAATCCCAGTCACATTCGTTGCTGAAACTGGCAGCCAAATCCAGTTTGAAGCAGTAAGAGAAGGTGGGCTGAAGAGAAGTGCAGGAAGGAGGCTTCAAGTCTAGGATTAAATTGCTTAAACTCAAGCAGGATTTTCTAAGAGAGCTTCTCTTGGGTAGGGTGCTCCCAGGAGGGCCTTTGCCCTGGAACTTGGGACGTCTCCTTTCAGAAAGCGTCCGCTTTCTGGGGGCAACTGGAGGGGTAGCTCCAGGAGGTGTACCATCTTTAGGACAGTCTGCAGCAGAGTCTCCTCTGTCACAGAAACCTTCAGCCAGCGAGGGTCCTATTTAATTAACGATTGTCATCCCCACGCTTCCCAATTCCATCAGGAGCTCCTGGCTTCATGGGAGCAGCACAGCTTGTGAAGGTGCCGAGCTTGGGGGAACTGAGGAGGAGACGTGGGTAGTTCAGGTCCTGGAAAAATCTGGATCACTGTGTTCTGTCTGTCTAAAATGGACTTGGAACTCCTCTGCACTGTCTGTTGTGTGTTCCCGAGCAGCTGTTGAGCAGCTGTCTTGCTCCACCTCAGCAGTGGGTGAAAAGACTCCACTGTCTGTTTGGGGCAGAGCAGAAAGGGGCCCAGGATCCAATGCCCTAAATAAGCATCAGATATTGTGAGTATTTTTATTCACCGTAATGAAGCACATCATTATTAGCCGAGCACTGTGGCTCCCCAGCAGAGAGCAAGTGCACTTGACAATACCTCCTTCACGTCCAGTCCCTCCTCCCTGTGAGCCCCCATCAAGGGGGGAGGCTGCAGCCCAGCGGGGGCTGAAGCGTTTCTCCGGAAAGCCGCTTAGGATGCCTGCTGTGTGCCTCCCCCCACCACGCCCCACCCCGACTTCTCATAGACTTGCCGCTAACTCGCTGCCAGGTTTTATCTCCCTCCCTTGTTGAGGTTGGGGAGAGATGAAGCTTATACTAAGATCCTGTGTTTAGGTAGCAGTTTTCTTAGTAAGAGCAAAATGCTGTTGTACCTGATCTTCTGTGGATTTTGTCTGCAGCATGTGCCTGCAGCGTAGAAAGAAGGTATTTGTGACCCCCTTTAGTTTTACCACGGGGCAGACTGAAGCCTGGAGAGGTTTGCCCAATCGTGATCCTATGCTGGGTTTCTAAGTTCTCTGTACGTTGAAGAGATAATAATGACACAATTTATATGGCCAGACACAAAGAGAGTAACTCATGTAGTCCTTACCACACCCTTTGAGGTACTGTCATCCCCATTTCACAAATAGGGAAGACGAGATACAGGGATCTTATATAACTAACCAAGGCCCCAGAGCCAAGTGAGTTCCAGTGCAGGATCCGAACGCAGGCAGTCTGTGCTCTTAGCCCACTGCTACGTTCATGTGTCTGATTTACTCCACCTGCAGGTCACTGCACAAGAGCATGGGCACTGCTAGCCTTGCTGAAGGGTTAGGAATGATTAAATCCACTCTCGGACAAATAAAACAAAGTACTGAGTAGTGAAAGGATTTACCCACATACTCACGGAGGCAGGTCAAAACCCAAGCCTCCCAGCCCCCGGTGTAGACACAGCCCAGTGGATGCATCTGCCTGTGTATCTTTGGCCAGCCGACCTTGAAGGATTTCTTGGAGAAATGAACAGTAAATATGTTATTGTTACTGCATAATTGACAGCTATGAAGGGCTTGGTGCTGTAGAAAAACAAGGGCAATGCAGTGTTAGCCTCAATGGGCGTGTTTCTACTGTTAATATTAAGTTGAACCCTTTGAGTCCTTAGTTCTTCAAGTCTCACAGCATCAAGTTGCCTTTTTTTGTTACAATCTTATACAGTTTTACATTACTGTGAGTTAACCTGTGAGTAGATATTTTATTGAATGTTCACTGATAAAACCAGACTACAGAGATGATAAGTAATAGTAACTAAGAGAAAGGGCAGTGGTGCTCTGAGGAGCAGATTCAGGGTCTGGGAAAGAACAGACACCCTGGCCTGGATGAGGATGTGTTCAGGTCCTGCCTCAGCTGCTGTTTTTTGCTGTGGGCCCTTCATCTCTTGGAGCCACGGTTTTCCCAACTGTAAAATAAGGAGGTGTGAAAAATGATCTCCAGTTTCACTTCCAGAGCTGAGAGTATGTTGGTCTCTAACCTGAGAGTTTTCCTTTCTGCAGGGATAACTCCTGAATCCTCTAATTCATATTTGGATGCTGGTTTTTTGTTTGTTTGTTTTGTTGTTTGGTTTTTCTTTTTGCGGTACACGGGCCTCACACTGTTGCGGCCTCTCCTGTTGCGGAGCACAGGCTCCGGACACGCAGGCTCAGCAGCCATGGCTCACGGGCCCAGCCGGTCCGCGGCATGTGGGATCTTCCCAGACCGGGGCACGAACCCGTGTCCCCTGCATCGGCAGGCGGACTCTCACCCACTGCACCACCAGGGAAGCCCTGTTTTTTTTATTTAACCTATTCCCTTTGTGTTATAAACATAGCAGATCTTCAGAAGACCGGCATAGGAGGGAGTTCTTACGATAAAGCTAGAAGTAGAAATAGATTGATGAGAAATCTCCCAGAAGAGTTATCAGAGCTTTTAACTTCATGATTCCACTCTTCGGGCTGTTTATGCTAAATTGAATATTTGGAAGCTTTAACATATCAGAGATAAGGGCAAGACAGAAAGTTCATGCTATATTTGGCCCCAAACTCTCTTTGACTATTAACATTGGGGTGAAGGGTTGTGAAGTGTGTTTTATACTAGTGTCCATGTTCTCATCTTTCATAGTAGTAAAATCATGAAAAATAATTGATTTTGAAAAATAATTAAGAATTTTCTTTTCATTAAAAATATCCACATCATGGCCAAAAATTATAATCAAATGGACTGAGAGAGATTTCCAGGCATCATTTATTTTTTTCTGATTTGACAAAATGCCACAAACTAGCCCACTTTCCTTACCTGCACACGTCTCTAGGAAAAGACCTACACAGCCTCACGTCAAGTGTGCTGAGGCTTGGACCCTCACCACGCCCCATGTGTGTCATCCTGCCGTTCCAGGCATGTAATGAGTTCACCACCCACGTGATGAATCTCCTGCGAGAGCAAAGCCGGACCAGGCCCATCTCCCCGAAAGAGATCGAGCGGATGGTCAGTATCATCCACCGCAAGTTCAGCTCCATCCAGATGCAGCTCAAGCAGAGCACATGTGAGGCTGTCATGATCCTGCGTTCCCGGTTTCTGGATGCGCGGTGAGTCCTCAGGAGGGGTCTGTCCTTTGGGAGAACCACTGATCCAGGGTTGGAATCCACGACTGGCCCTCTCCAAAGACTCCGTTGTCATCATGTTCAAGGCTAAGCCAAGTGGTAGCCTGAGAAATGTTCTTAGGTCAGGGAAAGGAGTGCTGAGAGGGTGGATGACCATTGGTTTTATACGGCTTCAGGAAAATGTGTCATGGGAGGGGATATTTTTTATGGCCTCTGCTACTCACTGTTCATGAGAAGCAAGGATGACTTAGCTACAGGGACAGATAAAGCAGGACTTTTTGTTTTCATACCGCTAGATGTCTCTTTCACAGGAATAGGTTGTAACTATGGGCCCATACAGGTCTTACTAGATAGTGCAATGACATATTTTCTCCAAGAAAGTTCTGATTGAGAGCTGGGAATCTTTGCCACAGTATATGTAGGCAGAGAGGGCACCCAGTTCAAGTCAACAAATATTTATAACTAGATTACCATGTGTCCTACTCTGGGCTGAGTTTTAGGGGCACAGAGATGAAAAGATGAAGACATGGTCCCTTGGGCATAGAGAGGCAAGGGACTGGTCTGATATGGGCCAGATTTTCAATCAAGGTATGATGTTTTCTATCTGACATTAACTTGTGACCTAATTTGTGAGGTCAAAGAATTCAGTTGAAATCACGGATAGAAAGGTCCTTTACAACAAAAACTGAGATTATAGAACAAATAATCAGTTCTTGGTCCTCCTACCCTCTAGACCAATGGATTTGTACAAATCCCTTTGATTTCTTTGGCTTCTGTTATCCAGCCTGTAAAATGGTGATATCATATCTTTCATCTACTCTAGGGGAGTGTGTTGATAATTGATCTAATAAATAAGTTTTCAGAGTGCGGATATCCTTTGTGATATACAGTTCACCTTAAATTAGCCATCTTCTATAAATGCAGGTTTCATCATTCATTGTTTCAATTCCTGAACATAATCCCAACATATGATTTTTATTATTGAAACATTAGGTATGTCAGGGTCATATACCATTTACTAATCTGTAGTTTTGTTCCTTTTCATTCAGACACCCAAATGCTCTGCTTTTTAAATTTTTTCACCCAGGAAATCATGTAGTATTCAGCTCTCTTACCTGTACTTTTCTCTCTCTTCACAAGTGTGGTCTTTACAGTTCACAGACCTCTTTAAAACTCTCTGGCACCTCCTAAACTCCCTTTTATTCATTGTGTTTTGGGTCACGTGGAATATGAAATAAGAATGCCAGCTAGTAAACTGTATCTCTGGGCTAATAGAATTCCATAGAGTAAGTCAAGAGAAAGTACAAATGAAGAGAGCTGTTCCCAGCAGAGCATGGTGATGAGTGGGGGAAGACACAGGCCCTCTGAAGCAGGACCCCCCCTGTGCATCGCCCTCGCCCCGTGGCCTGCTGCCAGCCTGGCTTCTTTAAAGCAGGCCGTTCCGCACGGTACAAAGTGCAAGTGACTGGTGGCCTGTGTCTGGGTCTTTCCCCTGTGCTGTGGCTGCTGCCGCTCTGCATGTGTTGTTTACATCCCCATGGTAACACCCCTCGTTAAAATGCTGGAGTTGGCATTTATGTTGGCAGATACTGAAAAAAGAAAAAGAAAAATTGGGCCCAGACTGGGTTCTTTTCAAGAAAGAAATCAGAGAGAAGGGAGGAGCAGAATCATTTTCTCATAGGATTTCTTCTCTCAGTAACTCTGCTGTGGCCAGCAGAAGGTCAGACTCTAAAAGACGCGAAACTAGGCGAGCTTTGTACACAGTTCCTTTCACTTCCACCAGCCTTTGCCTAGATTGTTCCAGTTGGCACCAGAAGGACAGTCACTGTAAGAGAGGGTCTCTTTCCTGCTTTGGCTGCAACCTTTGAATCATTGCCTCTGAGCCAATGTTCAAAACTAAAACAACTAACCTTTTGTCTTTGTTATTAGCGTTTACTTAGAGGTATGTATATTTAGTATCGCTGAAAAAATATGACCCGAAGTGCCAACCCAAGGCTAAGCAAATGGTTTTTCCAGCTCAAAAATAAACGTTTGCCTGGACTTCCTGATTGCGGTAACTAATATCATTGCTTCTAGTGCTATCTATAATTGGGAAAGCTAGCTAAACACACTTTACTAAGAAAGACACATTCACTGCTAATGTTCATGTGCTTCTCTAAACCATGCATCTGATGGGCAGGGCTTCATCGGAAAAGATTTCTTGGAAGACAAAATACAAGGAGGACTTGATTTAGTAACAGGATTAGTCTTCGTAATGTAATGGGTATGCAGAATTGAATGTTACTGCTTTGTTGTGTAACATTCCTTGTATTTTGTGTTGCTGAAGAACAGATTACCACAAATTTAGCAGCTTAGAACAACACAAAGTTATTATCTCACAGTTTCTGTTGTTCAGGAGCCTGGGCAGGCTAACCTGGGTTCTCTGCTCTAGTCTCACAAAGCTGCAATCCAGGGGTCAGCTGAGGCCACACTCTTATCTGAAGCTCATTCCAGTAGGGGCATAATTCAGTTCCTTGTGATTATAGAACTGAGGTCTCCAGATTCTAGAAGCTGCCCTCTCCATAGGCAGCTTACAAGTTGTCTGCTTGCTTTCTTCCTGGAGAAAGTCACCATTTTAAGGCTTTAACCTAATCTCCCGTTTCATTAACGCAAAGTCAACTGATTGGTAACTTAATCACAGGAATGATATCCTGTTATTTTCACAGTGCCCCCCAACACATACACTCAAGGGA
>NW_006785351.1:1158538-1176370 GCF_000442215.2 Lipotes vexillifer | reverse complement strand
GGAAAGAGATGTACCCCAGGGTGGAATCTTACATATCTCCTTAGGATTCTGCCTTCCACACTCCCCAGCTGAGCATTTGGGCCAGGTTTTGTCCACTCAAGTCATATCCTTTTTTTTTTATTTTTTTTTTTGTTTGCTGTACGCGGGCCTCTCACTGTTGTGGCCTCTCCCGTCGCGGAGCACAGGCTCCGGACGCGCAGGCTCAGCGGCCATGGCTCACGGGCCCAGCCGCTCCACGGTATGTGGGATCTTCCTGGACCGGGGCATGAACCCGTGTCCCCTGCATCGGCAGGCGGACCCTCAACCACTGCGCCACCAGAGAAGCCCCAAGTCATATCCTTTTTGTCTGCCTTACAGTGCCAGAAAAGTTTAACTTAAAAATTCCACTCATTCATTCATTCACTCAACATTTATTATTTCAGCTTTATATCAAGCATTGTGCTGTAAAACTTGGTAAGCTTATTGTCAGGACTACAATAATTCTTTGAGAGAGAGAACTTGTAAACCCTTTTAATGGTTTTCTAGCAATACGGTAATTTTATTTTGTTTTTTTAAAATAACATCTTGCTAGAGAAAACAATAAGAACCTAAGCACGTGGTTGGAAGTACACCTCTGCACTTCACCCTGGTAGATGGAGTTACTTAAAATGATTAGCAAAGGGGACAGTAAGAAAGAGGAAAGGACGTCCAATAAGGTCTGGCCAAACTGGCACTGTATTTAGATTTATTTACTTCTCTGAGTTTTTACTCTCTGTCAAATGCTGTATTAGCCACTGGAATAACAAAGATGAAAAAATGCATGTAAAAGTGGGTCCCACCTTCAAGAGCTCATAACCTCCCGGGACAGGTGCTCTTATAACAGCATAAAACTGCTCATGATCACAGGAAGTACCTCTGCCAAGTTTACCCAAAGGGGAGAGAGAATCGAAAATCAGGGAGAGGCAGACAGTGCTGAATCTCAGAGGAGTATGATGTTTAACAAATAGAAGGAATCACAGAAGCAAAGTAAACAGCATAATTCAACTTCAACAGGCATTACTTCCTGGAATGCATACTATGTGTTGGGCATCGGGATTTCAAATATGTGTGAAACATGGCTCCTCCCCTTGAGGATTTGCTGTTTAGTTGGGAAGACACATGTAAACTTGTGGCAAATGCTGCTGGAGAGAAATACACAGGGTGGTATGAAAAGGCAAGGGAACATGAATGCCGTGAGTGTCTTTGGGGAATGGAGAAGCATATGATGTAGCTGGATGAAATTATGTAGAGCATCTGTAGGACTGGAGGGAAATGAGACACTAGGGAGGGGCTAGATCCACTGAAAGACCTTAACTGTACCAGCAAAGATTTCAACTTGGTCCTATGAAGCAGCAGAAACTCTGAGCTGTTTAAGGAGGGAATATAGTAATTTATAGTGTAAGTTCTCAAGTTGCACTTCTTGGATTCAGATTCTTGCTACAACCCTGACTACCTCTGTGACCCGGGGAAAGTGGCTTATCCTCCCTAGGACTCAGTTTTTGTGTTTCTAAAATGGGGATAATTCTATACAAGAATAAATAAGATAATATATTAAAAAAGTATAGTGTCTGGAACATAGTATTCACACCGTAATTCAGCTATAATATAGTAAGGTTCAGTATATTATATATTATTTATTATTATTATTATTATTATTTTCATGATCAGATCCATGGTTTGGAGGAATTCCTCTAGTGATTTTCTTGAAGATGAGCTGAATTCAAAGAAACGGTAGGAGACCACTGTTGAGGTGTGTGCTTCTCAAACTGGGGAAATACAGAATAAGTATGAAAAACCTTCCCCATTTTACTCAAATATTTGGAGGAAAATATTCTTATTTTAAGATAAACATTGGTATGTGATGGAATAGACTACAGCAGGAGGTTTTGGAGCCATTTCCTGCTTTTGATGGTGTGCACCAGGGCTGTGAGTCCATGCTCTCCTTCTAGGAGGGTTGCTTGGCCATGATTTAGGGAAAGCATCAGTATGGAGTTGCACTGTCTAGTCTGTGGCTTCTTGATTTTAAATTTAAATTAATTAAAATAAAGGTCAATAAAATTTAAAACCTTAGCACTCCAGTTATATGAGCCATATTTCAGCCACTCGATAGCCACATGCAGCTGATGGCTGCTATATTGGAGAACAGAGAACATTTATTTTCCTCATTGCAGAAAGTGCTGTTGGACAACACTACTAAGACCATTATATGACAGACTGTGGCTCCTCTAAACCCATTTCAAAAATAGCAATGACACTAAGGATGGAACCAAAGGGATAGATTTGAAAAATAGAACTGGTAAGACTTGCTCTGGGGCCTACCTTCCTCAAATTCCCATTATGCAAGAGCTTTTATTACACGCCTCCTTTTCACTGGGGCTTTTTAATCCAATCTGCCCAATTTCTGATGCTGGGTGACACAGAAACTCAGCATGATTTGGGAAAGTGGCTTAGGCTTGGCATAATCTGGACAGATGTGGTTAATACCTATGGACAGAGAGTGTTTATCCAGTAAGAGAACAAGAAGAATTGAGAATCGCTCCCAGATGCTGGCGCATGCTAGGTGCTCAAATATTTGAAGGAATAAACAAACAAATGAATGGACGAACAAATTAGCAAATACAATGAACTCTGTATCGATGGTGATGTCATTAAATAATATGGAAAGAAAAGAAAATGGAGCTGGTTTGGGTGAAATGTGATACTAGTCTTAGAAACACAGAGTTTGTTGGAAGTGTCTGGGGTATGCAGTAGTAAATGGGGTGTTGGCTTTTAGGAGAGGCATTTGGTCAGAGATAACACATTTGGTGGTTAGCAACATATGTGCACAGCGCCTACACTCCTCACTCTTGAGTCACTGTGATTTGAAAGGTTCCATCCCTAAAATTTAATCAACTTCCACATTTCTTAAGTTTACCTGGATAACTGATGATCAGAGCTTTTGGTTGGCTTGAAATAACACATGTTAACTCACCGAGCTGAAAACGCTTCCAGCCAAAGCAAAGAAACCAGGTGTCTTAGTTCAAATAACCTTATCGTCAGAATTATATTACTTTTACTGGGTTTCTTGAAATTCTGCAAAATCCTACTTCTGGGCTTCAAAGGCCCTAGATTGAGACAGCCACTGCCCAAGGTGATAAGTGCATCCATCTGAGTGGATGAGACCACCTAAAGGAAGATTGCACGTCACCAGGAGGAGAGAGCCGGGAACAGCTGTCTGCACCATCCCTGCACCCCAGCTCATTCCAGAGAGGCTTCCTATGAGCTCAGTTGGAAGAGACCCAAGAAATACACTGTAATGCTAATGCAAACAACTCCCAATTAGGGGAGCCTTCAGGGGCCACTTCCCCAGGCCTAAAACAACTGTTTTCTTTAGGCCAAGAGGAAGCCAGAGGTTATCCAAAGACTAACTTGGAGACCGGGTTAGCCACTTGGCTACCGTCCTCAAATTCCCATCATGCAAGAGCTCTTAATACACGCCTCCTTTTTAGTTGGGCCTTTTAATCCAATCTGCCCAATTTCTGATGCTGGGTGACCCAGAAACTCAGCATGATTTGGGAGGGTGACTTGGGCTTGGCATAATCTGGGCAGATGTGGTTAATACCTATGGACAGATGGTGTTCATCCGGTAAAATCAGGCACTTTATTATGTTAATTAATCCAAGTGGGACCCGGAAAATACAATATTAGCTGAATTTCCTGTCTAGCAAGGCGATTGGTGCTTTCTGTTGGCTTAAATCAGAAAATTCAATATCCTGGCATAACCAGGGATGTTCTGGAAATTTTTTTTCCCCATAAGGAAAAGCCTTTGATAAAAGCTAGAAAGGCAGAAGTGCTAATGGAGCTAATTTAAAGATAGAGACCCCACCCCCTCAAGGAGGGCCAGCCAGCATCTGCAAGGAGCCAGGCATCCCTAAGCAAACTCCAGCTATCCTTAGGCCTTAGCAGGGAGGAGGCAACAAAGTGGTTCTCACTTTAAATTGGTTCAATTAGCACTTTTTTTTTTAGGAAGAAAAATGCTTTTATTCAAAAAGTGGTTTTCTCCATTTTAGCAACCTATATATTAAAAAGATTTCTCTGGGCTTATGTTTTACCATTTAGCAGCTGTTCCTGCTTAGAAAGTGCTGCTTTTCTCCTTTCAAGGGAGGTCAAGTAGTCAGGGGGTTAATTTCCATCCATTCTCACCCCCCTTCCCCATGCCTTTTAAAAATGTTGCATGCACCTATATGGGGATAGAACAGAGAGAAAATAACTTTTTAAAAAATATTTATTTATTAATTTGGTTGCTATGGGTCTTAGTTGAGGCAGGCAGTCTCCTTAGTTGTGGCTCACGGGCTCCTTTGTTGCGGCATGCATGTGGGATCTAGTTCCCTGACCAGGGATCAAACATGGGCCCCCTGCATTGGGAGCATGGCGTCTAAACCACTGTGCCACCAGGGAAGTCCAGACAATTTATTTTTAACGTATGGCTACAGAGTCTCTGTGTAATTGCCAGGAGGCAATCTGTATACAAGAAAGAGGCTGGGTTTTGTAGTCAGGCAGACCTGAATTGATACTTTGGCCCTATAACCTACTAGTTGAGTGACCTTTGAACTCAGTTCTTCATTGGTAGATGGGAATAACCATAGCTACCTCACTAGTTGTGAAAAGTAAATAATTTGAATTGATGGCTCTGAGGGGTATGGCCCAAGGCCTGGAACCTGGTAGGAAGAATCCCCACTAAGTCCTAGTATTTGTCATGTACCAGGCACTGTGCTGAGTCCTCTCTGTGTATGACCTGATTTCTCCCTGTCACCCCGTGAGGTCAGTTTGACTCTTTTGACTGTCGTTTGAAGCAGCTGAAGTTCGGAGAGGCATCCCAAATCACCCAGCTGGTATTCAGTTGGTCCAGGGTTCAAAACCAAGATGGTGGGATTTTGAAACTTCATGCCCCTCACCACTCTGTATAAACATTTGTAAAATGCATGTGATGGTTCTTCTGCTTAGTGTCCCGACAGTACACAATGAAGGGTTTAAAGAACGCTTTCAGCACTGCTTTCAGCATCCAACCCCTTTGCTCAAATCTCCTCTTGTTCACTTTTCACTCAAAAAAGGGTCTTCTCCCAGACGTAGATCCTCTCCTCTCCCTTTTTATGTGTATTTGGTGTGAACTTTTTTTTTTTTTCCGTTGTCGTTGTTGTTTCCTTTCTCTTTATGAAGGCGGAAGAGACGGAATTTCAACAAGCAAGCGACGGAAATCCTGAATGAATATTTCTATTCCCATCTCAGCAACCCCTACCCCAGTGAGGAAGCCAAAGAGGAGTTAGCCAAGAAGTGTGGCATCACAGTGTCCCAGGTAAGAAGCCCTCAAAGGGCTCAGCCCATAGCCTGGCCCTGGTGGAGTCACAGTGCAGAGTCTTGGAGGTCTTGCTTTGCTGAACTTTCATGCCTTGTAAGTTCCATCAACTTAAGCCTTCAAATGGCAAGGTCAGCACATGATGTGCATAAGAGGGTTCCCAAGGCAGTACCTGGAAAAACTTGAGAGGAACCAGCAGAAGTAGGGGAAGACTAAGTACAGTGTAAAAACAGGGACAGGGTTCTTCTGAGCTCTCCGTTGCTTCAAATGGGTGAAGAATTCTACATGTACTTGGAAAGCCATCTGAATTTCTCATGTTATTTTCTCAAGCATACTCAATTCCTTGGCCCATTTTGTTGCCCAACCCAGGAACTTTATGAGTCAGTGAATGGAACTTTCCAATGAAAGGGACTCAAACGTCCTCTCTTGATGTCCTCACTCTGTAACTGATGGAGTGTAGGAATTTTAACGTGTCACTATGCTTGCGTTGGAATGATTGCACAAAATGTCACTGAGTGCCCCCTTCCCCCAAAGAGCAATAACCGTAACAGGTGCCTATTGACGTGGAAAGATACGTGACATTAAAGTTTTATGGACCTGGAGTGTTCGGCATTAATATGAAGTAGAAAAGTCAGCAAGTTTTATATGTATCTACATTTTGGCCACACAAAGGATCCATCCAGACTTCTGACTCGGTCTGAACCTCAAATACCACCACCAGTCTCTAGTTGAGACCAGTAGGGATAGTCAAGAAATCTCTCAGAGAAAGCTTTCCTCAGAATTATGTCACGTGCAAGAGAATCAAATGTACTAGTGCTTCCAGAAAGGGCAAGGGTGAGGGGGAAGTTGGGGAGGAGAGGCCTCCGTAGTGAAAAACTTCACTTAACATTTTGTAAATGAAGTAGACGCCGTTTTGTATAAACTGAGCATCAGTACTTCCTTGAGCTGAATCCTGGCTTCTGCTACTCCCCGCCGGGTGCTGATCCCATCATCCTGTGTTTAGTCAAAATAAAGGTCTAGTCAAAATAAAGAACTCCACACAGGGGATCTGCAATGAAGAGATTGCCGGGCTCTCCCCAGCCCTCTATGTGTGATTTTTGCAGCAGCCTTGGAAACCTCCTTTCAGACAAGGCAGAAAGAATCGTCTCCTTTTTAACCTGGACCTTCCTCAGGTACTTGGACCCAGCGGAAGGTCATTTCCAGTCTTGGCAACCCTGGGAAAGCAGAACATCAGTGGTCTAATTCAGGTGGCCTGATTTTTATCTAGGTTTCTAACCATTCTTGTCTAAATCTAAACCCACTGTCCACAAGAAAAGAGAACTGATGTTTTATGGTGCTTGCTGCATGTTTCTAGGTATAAACCATATCACTAACCCACAAACTGAATTTCGGTCATGGAATCTTCTGCTGCTAAAGTTGAAAATCACTATATTGTTTGAATTCAAATTCTGGGATTTGGAATTCCAAATCCCTATTGAAAATAGAATGAACTCTTCAGGATCTAGTCTGTATTGTATCTGAATAAAAAATGGAATCTTGGCCTATTCCAGCAACCTTCACATCCTTCATTATGGAAATCCAGGGTGCAAATAGTGTGTCCATTAAAATGATTATTTACATATATTGTATCACCTTTCTCTTTCCCCTATCCATCCCAGGGCGATACCATTCTTCCTTCCCCATCACATCACTTCCTCCCAACAATAACCAGACTGTTCTACCATTGCCACACAAGTTCCAGTGGGAGACAATATGATATCATAGAACGAGCATTTGCTAGGAGCATGTTTATGCTGAGTCAACCATGGGATTTTAGGAACTTACTCTTTCTATTTGGATCTTAGTTGCCCCATCTCCAGTCATGGTTGGTTGGACCACATGATATATTAAATCTCCCTCTATCTCTAGTTCTCAAATCTAGGAGATGCCTTTGACTGTATCTCTCTTGTTTTTTGTTTGTTTGTTTGTTGCTTTGGGTTTTTTTAAAACTAAATTTATTTATTATGAGTTGGGTCTTTGTTCCTGGGCACAGGCTTTCTCTAGTTGCAGCACGCGGGGGCTACTCCTTGTTGCGGTGCATGGGCTTCTCATTGCGGTGGCTTCTCTTGTTGCGGAGCACGGGCTGTAGGCACGTGGGCTTCAGTAGTTGTGGCTCGCGGGCTCTAGAGCACAGGCTCAGTTGTTGTGGCTCATGGGCTTAGTTGGTCCACAGCATGTGGGATCATCCTGGACGAGGGTTCGAACCCGTGTCCCCTGCATTGGCAGGCGGATTCTTAACCACTGCGCCACCAGGGAAGCCCTGTTTTGGTTTGTTGTTGTTGTTGTTGTTGTTGTTAATAATCACCCTCCATCTTGAAATTCTCCTACTTTGGCTTTCTTGACATTGTTCTCTCTGGAGTTTTCTCCTTCCTCTTGGGCCACTCCTGCTCAGTCTTCTTAGAGGATCTGCCATCTCTACCTATCCTAAAAGTATTGTTCTTTCATTAGCCCCCATCTCATCATGTTCTAGCCCATGGTCCTTAATTATTTTTTAAGACACATATTCTTTTAAAATCCACTTGCTAGTGAGTCCTCCTGTGATTCCCAAACAAAAATATGCTCAGACACAGAAACCCATCTATTGACCATCCTCTCCTTTGATCCCAGGACAGCCCTTCCTCTATTCTAGTGCTTGGAGTGCTGCGTGGAGTGTGATCTACAGAAGGCAGCATCAGCTGGGAGCTTGTTAGAAATGTAAACTCTTGGGTCTTACTGTATAGCACAGGGAACTATACTCAATATTTTGTAATAACCTATAAGAGAAAAAAAATCTGAAAAAGAATATACGTATATATTTGTGTGTGTGTATATATATATATATATATATATTTTTTTTTTTTTATATGATATGTAACTGAATCACTGTGCTGTACACCTAAACCTAACACGATGTTGTAAATCAACTATACTTCAATTTAAAAAAAAATTTCTTGGGTCTCACCCCAGTCCTGAATCAGACTCTCTGGTGGAAAGGAGAGGAGGCTAGGGATCTGTCTTCATAAGCCCTCCATGCACACTTGACTTTGAAAAGCACTGTTCTACACAGTGAATTGGAGTGGCCCCCTCCGTGCTCACAGCTGCAAATATACTTCTCTTTGAATATCCCCATGAGACTTCTCTCCTGGAATGCCAAACTCATATATCTTACTTCCCACTGGACTTCACCATGGCTCTGCCCACGGGCTCTTCAAACTTAGCATGTTCAAAATGTGAACCAAACTTTCCCCGGAGAATCAGTGATTCCTTCTGCATTATCTGTCTCGGAGTAAGTCAGTCGTCTCTGTATCCCTAGTGCCTAGCACATAGTAGACCTTGTCAATGATTGTTGAACAGTGAGTTAATAAATGAAAACACCGATTCTATACATTGTTCAGGGCATATGACATCCCCCTAGTGGACGATGCAGGAAATGCCTGAACTGACCCAGCATCTTCCCTGCATGAGCATCTATTCTCCTGTAGAAAGGAATCATCCCAGGACCTGTCCCTTCTCCACCCTCTTCCTTCTCACCTTCTCTCATGTAGCCAATTTATTAGAGCACAGGCATTTTCTTTCCTCCTCAAAAGTCATTCCAAACTTCCTTCATCTTTCCCCCTTTCTTCCAGCTCATCCAGTTACCTCAGAAAAAATCTCCCTGCCTCTTTTCCTCTCTCTCTGTTCCACTTAGAAGTCAAAACCCAACCACAGTGATGATTGATTCCTATGAATAGTGAAAGTTACATCAAGAAAAGCATGAGTTTGGGAGTGAAATTAGATAGGCAGTGGCCCCTGAATGGACCCAGAAATGCCCTTCCTCTTCCAGTTTTACTCTCTTTCTGTAGGCACCAGCATTTACAATAAATAAAGCATTTTCTCTTGAGTTTTTTTCTCTCTTGTTTACTAATATTGCAATGCTATGTTTTGATTTTTATAACAGAGGCTTGGCATTTCTGCTGCAGTATGAGCTGTATAGGTCTATGAGGGATAGCCTTATAAGGTTTTTAAATTTAGCTAATGCACTTTAAAAACAAGTGTAGTTTTGCAAGAATTTTCTTTATCTGCCATTGTTGGGGTAAATTTAATTACATGTAAGCTGTGGTACGTGTGTTACCGACTTCTCCTTCTCTCACCAAATTCATGGTTTGTTTTGTAATTGTATAAAACCACAGTATTTTAGTTTGAAATCACATCTGAAATACGGGGTATAAAACTCTGCTTCCTAAGGCAGGATTATGGGAGTAAAACTTGAATTTCGCTGTGTCTCCACTTGTGTCTGGCGGAGGTCTTGGTATAAAGAGAATGGGCATAGAATCAAGCCAGGACAGCCGCTGTGAGCCACATGAAGGAAATAGGTTAACAAATGAAAGTAAATTACGTTTATTTTGTGTATTGGTGTTAACATTTAAAGCCTGGAATTCAAAGGAATAATCAGTGCTAGGCTTCAGTTTTTCCTCATGTAGATAACACCAAGCTTTGCACAGAATACTTAGTGAAATTTATTGGATTGAATTATATTGATCCTAAGGTCAGTAGTACAATGCAGCTAAGAATCTAGTCCATATTAAAGTTATTTAACTAATAAAAATGTGAAATTAATCCATCCATGAAAGCACCCATATGTTGATATAGATTTATTTGAATATTTAAAGGTCTGTATATTTTGATTGCCCAAAGTCAGCTTTAGCATTGGTAAGTAACAGGCATTTCTCCTAAAATGCTAGGTTTATTTTAGTGTCCTGTACTTAAGAGGTAAGCAGATGTTAAATGCTTGCCCTAAACTACAAGGGTCCTAGTTAAATGAACAGCTCCTCCCTAGAAAAATCTTTGTCACAGTGGTTTTGCTAGATTGTGTTATATTAAGCAAGAGAATCTCATTTTATATAGTTGCTCCTCTCCAAGCCCTTCCTTCAGATCTTTTAACTGATGTTGCAGAATCAGAGCTAGGATGAGACCAATTAGCCTACCTCTTCAACCATCTCATAAGCTCTTCCTTTTCCTCTGTGATGTTTGTGCAGGATGAACTGGTAACTTTCTCGTCTTCTCTTAAACCTCTCTAGGTATCAAACTGGTTTGGAAATAAACGAATCCGGTACAAGAAGAACATAGGTAAATTTCAAGAGGAAGCCAATATTTATGCTGCCAAAACAGCTGTCACTGCTACCAACGTGTCAGCCCATGGAAGCCAAGCTAACTCACCGTCAACTCCCAATTCAGCTGGTTAGTTTTTTCTTTGAATTGGGGGAAATGTTCTCCATTTTTATATGTGCTTTTCCTACACTGGGGTTTTCTTTTAATTCTTTAGGCTATGGATGGGTTGATTTATGTATTTGATTGTCTTCTTTACTGTTGATGCGACTTTGGGTTTTTCTTTTCATTTCCAAAAAGCAATGTGTTTTGCTGTTTATAAGATGGACTTGTCTGAGGGTTTGCACTAATGTGTCTCTTTAAGTTGGACATAGGTAAATTGGTTGGTTTTGATGAGGAGACCTCTAAATTCTCCTTTCAGAGATTCTAATAAGTAAGCTCAACTTAATACTTTGAGATAGTCCCTTGGGGTTCAGGCATTTAGTCTGTCTCATATAAAGTTGTTGTCCTTATCTATTTTGCTGTTCCTATCACATGATGTCTGGGTCATCTACTAGCATGCATTCTTTGAAGGAATATTCACTCTTCTTTAAATATCTTATTAAAATGTTCTGGTCTGCAAAGCCAACTACGGTGATTGCTGTCCATTTTTTATAGTTAACGTTCTTTACTGTTTTATTGTGTTGATTTTCTTTATGTAAACTACAAAGAAAATTGCCAGTCATTAATTCAAATGATTTCAGATTCCAGTTTTTCTGTTACAGTATCAGTCGTGTGCTGTACTCCTGGTTTTATTTTAGCAAATGTGCACTGTATCACTAATTTCAGAGTTAGGCTAACATAATATATTTGGGAGGTGTGCCTTGTACCACCAGTTCTTAATTTCCACATGTGAAAAAAATAATCAGTAATGCATAAAAAATATAGCCTTGGTGTTTGTATGCTATGGAAGGCATGCATGTTGGTGCTTTTTTTTTTAAAGGGAAAACCAGAAATATTTCTTTTTAAATAAGTATTTATTTATTCAATAAGCCTTTATTAAATAAGTTAGATTAAGATATTTCTCCCCATAATGAACTAGATGCATTGATTTTGGCTGTGGGGTACATATCTAAGAAAACTGATGCCCCAACTTTAAAGGTTCACAAATTAAATCTGTTAGATCATAATATGACTTTTAAATCTAATTTCTAACACTTGGGGGTCTGTGGTGTCTTTGACCTCCCCGCCTGTTTGCCCACTAAAATAAGTCCTCTTTCTACCCTGTGGTAGATTGTTATTGGAGACATGTAAGGCTCCACACACTAATGTCCTCTGTGAGCTTCTAGATGCTTCTAATTCGTTATCATAAAGTTCTCCAAGTCACTGGGCTGTACCATCACAGCTTTCTTTTGTTTAAATGGAATCATGCATGAAGAGGGGCCTGGGCTTTGTAAACATGGATATGATAAGACAATGTAGAATTCAATCCAGTTTCATTTTTTCCCAGCACTCCAGATTAGGTAACCATGGAGAGCATATTTGCTTTTTGAGGTTGTGTGTGTGTGTGTGTGTGTGTGTGTGTGTGTGTGTGTGTGTGTGTTTCCTTCTCTTCTCATCATGGTATGATTGACAAAGGATCAAGGCTAACAGGTTCAATAACCAGAGAGTTTCCTTCTTTCCCGTCTGGTCAATTATTAAGCATTTCAGACCCAGCAACACTAGTTGAATTGTACTGCTAGGCAGACATTTTCACTTGTCTCTTTGGAAGAAGTACAATTCTGTCAACATTAGTGAAAACACATTCGATACTCTTGCAAAGGTTATCATAATGTAAAACAGATATATCAAAATGACTTTTTCCTGTCCCTGATATATCTGCATCGCAGATGGCTTAGCATGATTTATGAACAGTCTTTAGAAGGGCCCCGTGGACTCCCTTCATTACTAAATCCCTAACTTTTTATTCTTTCCTAAAGCACTTGAAAAGAGAAAAGTGAGCATTTTAACCCCCTCATCTGTGTTTAAGAATTATTTTGGCTCTCTTGGAATATCAGTATGTGATTACAGTTTTCTAAGGAATTTTTCTGGTGGCTTAAACTTCACGTGACTATTCTGAGCACAGAGTAAATTAGTATGGAAAATTTGAGCTAAGCTTTCCAGTGGTGCCTAAGTTGTTAGAAATAATATGCAGAGGAACCCCTTTGTAGTGCTTTTTCTAAAACAGAGACAAAAGAAAATACTATTGTATATGTGCAATAGCATGGAATTTTAAAAGATAAATGGTTTAACAGGAAAAGTTATAAGTGGGTTTTTCTGTCTTTTCTTTGCTCTTAACACAACCCAAATCGCTACACAGATAGAGGGAGAACTTTAAAATGTTTCAGTTTTGCACATAGGGTGTTTATAATGTTGTATACCAGCTCTTTGATGATTCCGAAGGGTAAATAATAATTGGAATAGCAAGTTTTAAATAAGAGGTTAGGAAGTGAAAATATATTTTAGTTGAGTTTAGAGTTCAGGAACCTGGCAACTTTTTATATCCTCAGTATTGAAGCAGGAGTTTTTTCCAGAAGCTTTACTAAATATAAATACTCATTTCTACTGCAAGGAAGATATTTTGCAAGTAAATCTTATTCCTTCTAGAGGCTTTTGTGTGGATAGCACTCCTTCAGTATCTTTATTTAGGCCTCTTCTAAATATTCCTGTTTGTTGATATATGCCTGGCCTCCTATTTCCTTAAGCATAATTCATAAAAATCACGTAGGGCTAGGGCCTGTGAGGAATTAACAAGTATTTCGAGATACTTGGAATTCTTCATATTTTACACCAGCAGAGTTGGGCAAAATGGATGGAGTGAGGAGGAAGAATAGAGAGAAGACAAGAAAATGAAGTTTTGAAAAAAAAGAAACAAAAATGGGCACCAACTGAAGCAATAGTTAATAACCCTGGGTCCATAATTCTTTTGGAGTGACCTAAAGTGACACTTTCTCAATTTCCTATTTTTGATGAGATTATGAAAGCAAGAGTTAATATCTCAGAAAAATAAGGCCCTTTTAGGAAGGTTGGATTATCTATTTTGGAAGGTTGGAGAACATTTTAATATCCAAGAAGAAAGAAATTGGCTTATGGGTTACAGATATTTTCTGTGGCATAGCATCAGCATTGATATCTTAGCAGGATCTGTGATAAGCTAAGCAATCCCCATTTTTTGAGGCTCAGAACCCACAGATTTGAATTCTTTTGCTTAGTTGTATGTGTTTGTGTGTGTCAAGGACAACAGTAGATTCAGCCATGACATTAGTTAGCAGCAAGCCCTTTAACATATTCTTATTATGCCCCTCATGGGAAGTTTGGTGTTTTTCTGGGTTGGTGGAAGGTTATCATATTAAGGCCCTGGACACTGGCTTCCTAAGAGAAGTTTATGTATAGGACACATGGTTAGAGAGGAGGTAACACATCCAGAGAAGTTGACTGACACTTCTAGTAAAGCCATCGGAACCCTCATGGTTTTGTTTTTTAAAACCAGTGAAAGAATTTATCCCCCTGATGTTTTCTGCTGTGTTCTTTCTTCTATGTTTCTTCCCTTGTGGAAAATGAAAACACGGCCTCCTGGAATTGGAACTCTAGAACCTGGACATGCACACCTGCTGAAGGTTATCTGGTTTCCCATGGAAACAGATAACCTTTCCCTCTTGTACTTTGCCCTGAGTAGAAAGTAACAATGGTTTTATTTTAATTTGGAGAGAAAAATCATGAACAACAGAGAAGTGAGCATAATATAATTAAGTTTACATCCAGCAAAGAGACTCTATCTTTGAGCCTCCAAATGGTATAGGAGGCCAACAGAGTCCAATATGATCAGACTGGCCACCTAATCTGTGTGAAGCCTAGACTTCTAGATTGCAGAAATTAAGGTAATACTTGCCATCCATCTGCTTCCTAAAAATGCTGTGAGTTATAATGAGCTAATACTTTTAAAACACCTCAAGTTCCTTAGGAAGAAAAAGTAAATTCATTCTTGTTCTAGGTCATTGGTTCTCAATTTCAGTAAAGTTGCCATTTTTGGCTGTCACAGTTGTAGGGGGATGGATGTTCCTGGCATCTATTAGATGGAGACCAGGGATGTGTTTGACCGTCCTACAATACGTAAGATATTCCTCCACAAAAAAGAATTATCTGGCCCAAAATGTGAATAATGCCAAGGTCAAGAAACCCCGCTCTAGATTGAGATATTATCATTAGTATTCTATTTTTTGGATTTTGAAGTTAACTGAATTTGGGTTTTTTTTTTTTTCCCCCCTGAACAAATGTAATTCTCTTGGAGACTCTTTAGAGTAGAAACAGAGTGTTCAGGAAATTGTCTTTTATGAAAATGGCTGTTAACACATCTCCACATCGTGTTTGCATGAGCAAATGCATCAGAATCTGTAGGTGATCTATCACTTCTCTGTCTAGTTGAGTGCAAGTTTAGCTTTGTACGTGCCCCAGCTGTCTGGATTATGGCTTAAACGAGCTACTTGCCTCCCTTTCCAAGCCAAATTCAGAACCTTTTAACTGGCAAGCACGTCTTAAAATGTGCTTCTAGTCATTGCCATCACTTTATAGCCACCTGCAGGTAAGGTTCCAGACTGACCTTCTCAGCAAGCCAGGTAATTCTGTTTTAGTTCTTTGAGAATTCCACAGCGCCTCTGAGAGAGCCCACATGCTATTTGTCTATGAATCACATCCTTCCCAGGAGGTTATCCAATCCAGGATAAGTTCTTTCCAACTTCCAGTGCCAGATGAAGAATGAGTCTTCCCCTCATTACTTAGATGTTTGTGTGGACGAGTCTGCCTTATTGTGGTATTCATGACACCTGGTCTCTTTCCTCAGTGAAATCACTGCCTCTAGTTACTTATCAGAGAAGCAGAAGCCATGGAGGTGTTGTACGTGGGTGTACAGAGACAATGAAATGCTGAAACAGCATGGCCAAAAGCACAGGGACTCCTTCTGCAATTACTGCTCTGATTCAAATGCATTTGTACATGAAGTACATTGATATGTGCATATTTATCTCTATGTACATTAGGCAGCCAGACATACTTACAATTTATCTATGCACATATATTTTTTAAATCATCTGTGTCAATTGCAGTGTGTATCTTGTAAATGGCACATTCCATGCCTTCATGGTGCCATGGGTGCCATGTTCCTTGGCATCAGTGTAGCCCTTTGTAAGTTTCTCCCATTTCTCAGTCTGTGTGCTGATTTCCAATAAACCATCAACCAAGCATGTAGAGTGTATGTTTATTACATGGTATTTGGTTGGGAGAGAAATAAGATACCTGGGCTTCAAACTGAATACTCTCGGGGGAAAAAAATATTCTGATATCATATAAACAATTATAATTTGGGTTCTTAGAGCTGCCGGTTCTTGGTTCTGATGACATCTACCTGTGAGCATGTGTTGTAATACTTATTATAAAATGGCTTTTAATATTTAGGTTATATTGCTGTGGTTGAAAGAAAGATTTGAGAGGGACGTAACTAGGACATAGATGCCTGGGTCTTATATATCTTAACATACGAACGTGATCTGTGCTACACACTGCTTCACCCACACGTTGTGGGGGGGACTGTTTGAAAGATTTGCACCACATTAATGGAAGGAGGGTCCAGGCCAAAGCCTCTGCCCACTGATTGGGTGTAAGCCACACCTGGTCAAATCTTGTACCTATTTTGCCTAAGATCCAACTTTTCTAATTCCTTTCAGATAAGCTAAACCGAGAAATGTGTGCCAGATGACATACATAGGACATGTTTCAGAGTTAATAAGGATGTCATAGTTCTTTGGATGGTGCTTGAGTTGTCCCCCATCCCCCAAAGAAAGCAATCCCTTTTTCCCATGAGAAGGGAGTTAAGAGTGGAGGATCCGTCTGTGTAGCAAAATACTCAGCTGGTTCCTTGCATATGGAGGAACACCCCAAAGAACAAAGCAGAATGGAGATGTTCCTTAACTTGAGGTTGTCCCCAAGTAAATTGTCCTCAAGTAAATCATTTGGTTCCTCTAAATGGCTCTTGCCTTTGAAGGATGAGGATCCCATGAATAGTTGAGGAGGGTGGCAGAGTTTAGAAGTCATTGCTAGTTAAGTGGTCCTGCCATGGAACAAAAAACCCTTCTGTTCAGTTTAGCTGCAGCTCTTCATGTGAGGCGAGACAGCTCTCTAGGACCGCACAAATCCCTATTTTGGGATAAAAGAGAGTCAGAGCTGGGGCATGAATCACTGTTGGGCGATTCCACACGGATGATGGCTGTCTCAGAATTCAAGGGCAGGAGTGCAATTTAGCAATATAGGGATGGAAACAATAGAGTGGAACTGACCTGGGTCCCTGAGGTCTCTCCTTTTCCAGGCTAACGTCATGTTTTAACCAAACCTTGCACGTTGAGCTTTCTTTCCTAATGCACTGAGCTGCACGATGGCTTCAGAATAATATTAAGCTTTTCCACGGCCTTGTGTTTAGGTTGAGGGGGGACTAGGTTTACCACAGTGGAACCAGTGGAACCCGGGTGGTGCCTACAGGCTAAGTCTGGGAGAAAGTTTCAACTCTAGGAGGTGAAAGCAGATAGTTAACTGCTTTTCTGGAGACTCACTTTATTATTATTATTATTATTATTATTATTATTACTATCATTTCATATTTCATGCATGCTTGAGAATTCCTGGTCCATTTTCTGTCTCATCTTCCTCCACAGTGGCAGGTGGCAGAGAAGGCATATTATTCTCACTTATTTTTGCAGTCCTTAGGGTTCTCTTGGACTGTTTGCCACCCAGCAGGGAACATCACCTTCTTTCTAGAAATCAGGAATGTTGGTGACTCATATCACAGGGCCAGTCCTACTGTGCAGCGTTGCCTTCATGCCCTCCCCTCCCAGGTGCTGCTACCCACGTGAGAGTAGATGGGTGTAGCATTAGTTTATTTAGAATCCAGCTGATAGCTCACGTGCTCCATCATGGTGGCAGAAGTACCACTGACCAGCCTGTAGAGTCTCCAGCCCACAGTCCCCCAGCCAGTCCTAGAATTTTAGAGGCATGAAAGAGAGACCCTGGGTCTGGAGACTGTCTTCGATTCAAACAGAGCGAGTTGAGAAGAATACATGTTTCCTTTCTCAGCTTGAAGCTGCTAAGGGGAAGCAGACCTATGGGCAACTTGCAGTGAGATGTGGGCTTCGCATAACATGAATGATATGCACCCTTTATTGCTTGCTCTGTTCTTCATGCTACTAACCAGACTCTGTTGATGTTGTTTTGATTTTAGTTTTTATTTGGGGGGGTTGCTTTGCATGTCATTCTTCCTCTTGGCTGTTAGTTGCGGGGGTTAAGCCTTTTCCTTTCTGTGATTCAGGTGCCTCACTCTT
>NW_006785351.1:1138142-1158353 GCF_000442215.2 Lipotes vexillifer | reverse complement strand
CAGGTGCCTCTCTCTTTCCTTTCCAGGTTCTTCCAGTTCTTTTAACATGTCAAACTCTGGAGATTTGTTCATGAGCGTGCAGTCACTCAATGGGGATTCTTACCAAGGGGCCCAGGTTGGAGCCAACGTGCAATCACAGGTAGGGACCCAGCCAATGTGCCGCCAGGTGAATGCTTTAGCGTCCAAGAGCCCTCAGTCGGATTGGCACCTCCTGCTTCTGTCCAGAGAGAGAGACGGACAGACAGACAGAGATGTAGAAACAAAACCTTACCAACAACCAAACCGAATCAAAGACAACCATTGTCGTGGGGAATCTCGTCCACACTTTGTGAATGCGTTTGGCTCTGGCTTGTCAGTCACACTAGGAGGGCAGGAGAGCGGCAAGCACAGGGTAAGGTGACTAAGGCCCGTCAGGCAAGTGGACCCAGTGTATTCTTTGCTCATGAAAGGGAAAGGGAGGAGGAGTTGAGTCCATCAGTTCACTTTTCAGGTCCCTCTCTTGTTTGTTGCTTTTCCACACTCAACATTTGCCCAATATAGAGGTCATGAATGACTAGGCACATACCTTAGGATCTCACGTTTTCATTTTAACCTTTAAAAACACCCAGCCAGGTTGACTAAACTCATCTTCTTAGTCATCCTTGAGGTCAAGGGATTTGGGTTTCTGGTGATGAGTCTATAAGTCCATGCTGGGAAACAAAAATCAAGCGTGTGGTGTAAACCCTTAGCACTCCCTAGTCGGCAGCTCGCCTTCACGAGAGCTCAGAAGCCATCCTCCTGTGTCAGCACACAGCCTGATGTGACAGGGTGAGGTCCTGTGCTCTGGGTCAGAATCGCTAGGGAAGTTCTGAGCCAAGCCCATCCAGGCTCCCACCCTGCCAGAGGAGCAGGAAGCATTACATGCCTGGAAGAGACCACCTGGCCGGTGATTCAGCCCCCTGCTCAGGAAACATTGCCTGGAAACAAGTTTGAGGAGATATGGTCAGACTTCGGTCAAATAACTAAACAGCTGGCCATCATTTAAGTCCTCAGAGAGACAACATTAGTCACACACTGCTCTGTCTGTGAGGGGCCTGGCCAAGCCCCTCTACACAGAACCTTGACTTTTGTAGGATCCCCAGCAAAGAAGTTAGGCAGGATGATCCGGAGAGCAGGGAAAATCCCTTCACTCTCCCCACTCTCAGCCCCTCTATCACCCAGTCCCTGCCATCTCATGCAGCATTGTTCAATTAGTTTCAGTGTTGGGAATCCCAGCTTTCTTTGACCATTTTTCTGTCTTGCTTACTGAAATCAGAAAGGATAGTGGATTCGGCATAGAGAGCAGGCCCAGCCTCCTCCTAATGGTTCCTTTCCCAGGAAGAATGTCTCCAGTGATCGCATTAATCTGGCGAGCCCAAATGGTAGCCTGTGTGATGATGATGTGCCTCCCTTTCCCTGCATCTCCCTGACTAATTTCCTCTCTGTTGTTGTTCATCTGTTTAGGTGGATACCCTTCGCCATGTTATCAGCCAGACAGGAGGATACAGTGACGGACTCGCAGCCAGTCAGATGTACAGTCCGCAGGGCATCAGTGTAAGAAAACAAGGCTCCCCCCGCCACCCGTTGTTTTTATTCTATCACTATCAATTAGTTCAAAGCCATAGGGCTCAGAATGCCACTTAGTAGGACTTCTTAGCTTTACGGTCACCTATTTCTTGTTTCTGTATCGGTCATGCCATCGGCAGCATTCTACCCTCAAAAAAAGTGGCGATTGGGCAGGCTTCATGCAGGCAGCTGGCGTCTAGGGCTGTCACACACAATCAGTGTTTGCATGGCACCTGCGGCCACATGCGTTCAGCTGAGAGGGGCTGCTAAACAGGTGACACCTAGTACAACAGTGGTAGGAAACGTCCCCACGAGCGGGGGCCTGGGAACCTGGGGAGAAAAACCAGCAGCCGAAATCCATTGCATCCAGGTCTGTGGTCTTAAACAAAAATACCTTTCTCCCATCTAAGGACGATTAAAAAAAATTAACACAGAGGTTGGGTATATGCTGAAGGGATGGGGAGGGGTGCAGACCATCTTCTACTTGCTCTTGGTTACGCTGGCGGCTCCTGACTAGCATGAAAATTCATAGCGACAAGCTATGTCGCACAGAGTGAAATCGATCAGACAGACACAAGGAGAATCGAGTGTAGATTTGGGACAGCAATCCAACTTGATTTCTCAGATCAATCGTCCGCTATCACAGCAGCGGTGACAGCAAGCTGGGACAAGGGGGCAGCCTGGAAAAGGAAGCTGTTCTTTAGATCAGAGGTGATTTCCTGGGCTTTTAGAGGTCATATGATGCTCCAGTAGAACTATTGGCTCAGAACTGTCTAAGAAAACTATGATTGGATGATGGCGAGGATTTCTTGTTGTTGTTTCTGTTGTTAGGATTTAAATAAATTGGGGTTGGAGGGAAGGAAAGGTAGGCATAGTGTGTTGATGTAATTCTAGCCTATACTAATTGAGGTAAGGTATCTGCAATGAAAAAGGTGATAGCTTTTTAACTCTGCATTGGTGAAATCATATATGACAATGGCCAGACTAGAAGGAAGCAAGAGGATACCAGATGTTTCATCAGATGAGGAACGGTTGAAAAAATTAGGAATTCTTAGCCCATTAAAGAGAAGGTTTGGCTGGTAAGTAATAGTTTAAGACACGCTGTCATCGGTGAGAGAGATTGGATTCATCGTGAATGATCTAAAGGGAGGTGGGATAGATCACTGCATAGAAGATTCAGGGGAACAGATTTCACTTCAACATCTCAAGGGCCTTTCTAAGATGCAGCCAGAGTTGTCCGAAGAAGGGATCTTTTGCCTCTGGAAGCCAAGAATTCCCCATCATTGGCGCGTTCAGACATAGTTTGGCTAACTACTTGGTAAGGATGTTGTAGAAGGGAGTTAAGTACCAGCTGATGACTGTCTTGGTGACTTTTAAGGCCCCTTCCAATTAGGAATTCTTCCTTAGGCAGAATCTCCTCTGAGTTTATATAATATTTATCAAGTTCCTCTCTGGGAGGGAAGGAGGGAGGTTAGAGCTGACCCTGTTAAACATACTCTGGGCACCTGTGACCCTTTTTTAGAAAGGGTTTCCAGAGCAGAGGGATTGTTCCCTTCTTGTGCTTATACTAATTATTATTCCTGTATTCGTGGCTGACTTGTCAGACGCCTGCTTAGAAAAAAATCCAAGATACCATGGTGGAGAATTATGTTCTCAAAAATGGATTCCAAATGAATTAAGTTGTTCTGTGTTTGTATGGGGAGGTTCAAGCACATAGGCATTTATCCATCTCCTGGATCTTTTTGAGCTAGAAGATCGGTCTTTTGCAGAAGAAGTTTTGCTCTGCATGTAAGTGGAAGAGAGGAACATGAGGAAAGTATAAGAGTGTGGGGAGGAGACTATGGGCGCACTCAGAAAGAGAACTGCAGAAAGTCTACATGACTGGGCAGGAAGTGGGGCTGACAGTTCTGCTATTTGGCATCTTTCTTTCCTAATTGGGTAGCACAGAAGAGAGCGGCACTCAGACTCTGGGGGGTCAGCGTTGGCCCCTCTGACGTCATCTGGTGGGCTGGGAATCATTTCTGAAATAGTGTAACCAAACATGTGCAGATCATTATGTCTGATTACATAAGCCCACCGCAAAAACTGGGCTGGAAAATGCCACTTGAAAGAGTCTCTCATTTTGCATTAATTTTTTTCCCCTGTGAACTGTTTATTTTATTTCTGGGTCTTTAAGACACAGGGTAAATGAACCAAAGGCTGATCGTGACACGGTCTGTTCCTTTGGTATCAATTTTAAGTTGTGCCACCTTGCAGGAGACTAAGCTTGTGAGATGTATTTTTAGAGAGTGGTATTAGATGCCGAGGCATGCGTATGTGCAGAGAGGGGCACTGGCTGCTAGGAGAAATGAGAGAGAGAGAGAAAAGGAGGTAGACAAGAAGAGACAAGGACAGGGATGAAAGATTTGAGCCAATGAATAGAAATAAACAATTCCAAAACCCATGGCGGCAATGGAATTCCCAGCTGGGCTCTGGATTGTGTTTCATTCAGTGGAGGACATTTTCTGGGCAGCCTTTATCTAGTCCCCTGCCTGGGTTTTCACAGCACTCACATCTTATCCAACCAGCGTCTATTTTAAATCTTGTAGAGTTCAGACGGCTTGCCTTTAACTAAGGCCATGTAGTGATCGGGTTGCAAGGTGTGGTGGTGAGAGCCCTGCGGTGGGAGTTGGGAGACTCTGGTCCTTGTAACTCTCATGTGCCCATGGGCAGGCGTCAAACCTTGTCTTTTATAAAATGGGGCCAGTAATTCTCACCCTTAGTACCTTCATGACTGCTTTAGGGAAAATGAGAAAATAGGTAGGAATGGGCTTGGCAAAGCACAAGTTTTTCCACGTGAATGCAGCATGAAAAGTTATAAGTGATAACTTTCTAATCTGACCTTTTTCCTCCTCTTGTGTGAGCAGCTTTCCCAGTAGGTAGTTCCTAGTGAGGATAGGTTAGGACACAGTTGTCACTTTTTTCTCTTCTGATGGAAAGGTACACTTTCGACAAGGATACAGAGTTATGCAAGGCCTAAGGACCCCCTTCCTTAGCCAGAGTGAGCGTTAAAGACCCTGGGTCTTTAAGATGCAGGCTAAATGAATCAAAGGCTGATCATGATACGGTCTGTTCCTTTGGTATCAATTTTAAGTTGTGTTAAATTGTACCTTTTTGAGTGCTTTGTATTCTCAAATGACAACGGGCAATGCTTACTGGGTTTAGAGTGGCGCTAAGTGATGGAAGGAGATTACTTCACTTCTCTGTCAGTTAGACAGACTGAAAGATCACTTAGCTATCGCATCCACTCTTTGGTTTCCCTTCCCACTGCCACCATCCTCGTTCTAGAAATGGTTCATTAGCTAGGCTATCGTGATTATTTCCTAATTACCGTTACTGCCTTTAGTGTCTCCTTTCGCCTGCACACATCCCCAGAATTTTGTCATTCCTTGCCCAGAAATCAAGAGCACTTCTCTATTACCCACCTAAGCAAGTTGAATCCCTGAGTCGGACATTTTCAGAGTCTTCCACGCTCCGGCCCCATCTACCTATCCATCCCCCTCACTCCCCAAGTCATACTGACTCTCCCACGCCCAGATCCTCCTTTGCTGTTTGTCTTCTTCTCCTTAGCCCTCCTTCCTCTCTTCTCTCCACTTTATCACACACACACTCCCTTGCCTTATAGATACATGCACAGACACACTCAATCAGTCTTTGTCTTTCATTCCCAAATACGCATGTGGTCCCAAAATGCATATATTAGTTGCTCAAAACATGTTTGTTGAATGAATAAATCAGAAGACAAGCTACCACTGAATTTAAAAATGCCACATCTTATGTAACAGCTGTAAAATACCTAGTAATGATTTTTCTCTTAAATGCCTTACTAACCCACAAATAGACTATCTTTTTTAATCCAAAAAGCTTCTTAAGTCTTTCTTTTTGGAAAAAGTTTCTAAACTTTTTGACCAAGGCAGATTCTCTGAGAATTAAGAGTCAGATCAGCATTAAATAGATGAAGTTATAGAGTGATGATATTGTCAAGAGAATTATCCCTTTGAATTCTTTAGCGCCTTCTTTCCTAAAAGAATCCCCTTATCCAAACCTGCCTGTGGGGTAGCCATCTACACAGCAAGAGAACGTCGTTTCTTTTTTTTTTTTTAATTTTGTTGAAGTGTAGTTGATTCACAATGTTGTGTTAATTTCTTCTGTATAGCAAAGTGACTCAGTTATGCATATATATATTCTTTTTCATATTCTTTTCCATTATGGTTTATCACAGGATATTGAATATAGTTGTGCTATACAGTAGGACCTTGTTGTTTATCCATCCTATATATAATAGTTTGCATCTGCTAATCCCATACTCCCAATCCTTCCCTCCCCCATCCCCACTCCCCTTTGGCAGCCACAAACCTGGAGAACATCGTTTCTCATGGGGTTCTCACTGCTTTCTCTACCAGACGTGGGACTAGAACCTGCACAAACGGGTGGACAGTGGCAGCAACCTGAAATCGGGAAACTTGGATCCTTCTTGTGGCTTTTCTTCTGGCGAGTCTCCTCATCTCTGTATTGCTGCTTCATCTGTCAAATTTATCCCATCAACAAGCTCTAAGGTCCTTTCAGCTTAGTAGTTCTGGAGTCCTACAAGTACGGTTTTTGATTCCTACTGTTCACTCAAGGGACACCAGGCTCAACTGTAGGCTCCTCTTTCCAGAAAACTCTTTCCGTTGAGTTAGTCTCCGCCATCTTTTCTAGCCTACCCTATTGCTTCCCCTTTCAGTTGGATCTTTAGGGAAGGAGGAAGAGCTTGCATTACATGAGCTTCTCCCTTTGAATTCACGGAGATTTGTGGTAGCAGAAAGCATTAGTCTTTAGGGTGAAATTATTTTTGATTATTTTAAAATGTGAGAGGGGACTTCCCTGGTGGTCAAGTGGTTAAGACTCGGTGCTCCCAATGCAGGGCGCCTGGGTTCGATCCCCGGTCAGGGATCTAGATCCCACGTGCCGCAACTAAGACCCAGTGCAGCCAAATAAATATTTTAAAATAATAATAATAAATTTTAAAAAAATAAAATAAAATGTGAGTTAAGGGAGTGAGTTCACTCCAGCCACATCTTAAATGTTGACAGATACCCCTATAAGATTGTCATTATTCAAGAGATTAAGTGAAAATAGAAATAAAGTGTTAGTGTTCTCTCTATAAAGGCAAAGTGCCATTAACATCAGTTTATGACAGAAAAATCTCATTGATTTTGCTTTGTGATAATTATAGTAGTGGAAAGATAGATATGAAGCTTTGATCTTTGTAAACCATAACATACGTGTTTTTATTTTATTTTTTTTGCTTTCTCCCATGTTAGGCAAAGGGACAAAAGGACATTTACGAAGAAAATAAATAAAATATAGAATCATTGGGACAAAAATAGAGAACTATTTAAGTGAACATGTTTCAGGCGTTTAAACATCACAGGGCTTACTTGGTAACACTTGGCCACCTGCCATCATTTTCATTTTTTCTTAACTACTTCTGAGAGACCTCCTTCCACTTAAAGTATATATTAATAAGATGTTGCCACATGTGGACTTGTAAGACTGGAGAGTGAGGGTGATAATTAAAATCATATGCAGATCTTTAAAAACTCACTTTAATTATGTGAAGTTTTAATTGTTCTACCAAGCTGAATGTGAATTTTGAAGTTATTAAGACATATTCAGACGTGCTCCCAGTTACTTGCCTTTGGGTACCTTCTGGTGCTGCAGCCAGGGACCAGTGAACATCCCCAGTCTGGGGGGTAAAGGGAGTGAGGATAGGCTTGAACACGGTGAACCAGTCTCTACAGGGTTGAAGGCAGCAGTACAGAGGAGATGGACTCCCACCTTCCAGAAGCTTATAAGCCTGGCTCTCCCTGATGACAGAGCCAATGGGAAATAGAGTAAGTCCCTTTAGCTTCTTACATGATGAGGCCTTTCAGCCTTAATACCGTATCAACTGAGCATTCGAGACTAGAACAGCATTTTATTTGAGCCCACAAAGTTGGAGAAAGGAAAAAAAAAAAAAAAAAAAAAAAAAAAAAAATCCCAATATTGTAATTTCATATGCAATCCACTGTTTTTCACCAGCTGCCAGGTGAAAGTCCTTAAAGGTACAGAAGATGAATGAGGCCAGATCATTCAATGGCATATTTAAATATTCATGCATTCATGTATTCATTAATTTATTCATCCATTCCTTCAATAAATATGTCATCAATAGCATTTTTGACCTCGGGGAATGAGGCTACATCATAATATATCCAGGTCAAGTTGGAGAAACCCTGATGCCAATCAAGATGTATTTTAACTTTCAGTCTCATTCAACACTAGGTTTCCTGTTCTTGGAGTTCTAGGACAAGGGAGCCAATCAACTTTGCAGTTTAGGAGGGAATTTGAAATTAAGCTATATAGCAGAAGAGAGGAACTCAAGACCAACCAGCAATAGTTTGAGAAACCTACTCCCCACTGCACAAAAAAGCCATACCATGGACTTACAATAAAATAAGTATCCTTCTGTGGAGATTCCATATCTCTTTGTAGAAGTAAACGTAGTCACAAAGAATTTTCTTGATCTCAAACCTAGTGATACAATCACTCCAAACATGATCACATTTATAATGTGTGGACACATCTTTCACTTCTGCCACTTTCTGCCTGTGTAACTGTGGACAAGTCACCTTCTCTCGATAAGACTCAGTCTCCTGTACTCTAAAAAGGACAGTTGAGCTGGATGATGTCAAAGGCCTCTTCTACCTATAAGCATGATGTTTTTCCATTCCCAAGAAAATACAGGAGGAGAGGAAATACTTCAAAGCTATAAGGAAAAGACAAATTTGTGTTTTTGGAAATAGTCCTATCTCTGACATGGCAATGACGCCATGCTGTTTTCATTAGAATCGATGTGTTATAGCATCCTGTCCAGTTGGGCCCACATTTGTCCTTGCAGCCATGCTGTCCTTGGGCTAGGATTGGGTTAGCTGTTCCAGACTCAAGTCGACCCCCCCTTCTGCTCCATAAAGAAAAAACCAATTACAACCTCAAAAGGACAGTTTGTTTTTGTGGTTGCTCCTGAAAGTGGCATAGCCCCTCTAGACCTCGGTAAATATTAAGCTAATTAAATTGGCTGAATTTAATTGTGGGGAAAAGTTAGTATTGATTTCAGAAGATGGCCCTCTTCTCGCCCTCTGGGAAGGAGTTCCATATTCTTAGACAAGTTTGTTTTCAGAGAAAATATTAGACCTCTTTTTAAGAAAATCCAATTGTTATTTTTAACTTAGGTACATTTTAAAAATCTCTACTTATACCTGGCTGTAAGTGAGTTTTGGGAAATTCTATTCCACATCTTTAAATATTAAGTATTTGGACCCCTAAATATTCTCCAAATTCACAGATATGTAAGGCAGAAGGCATGACTGACTTGAGTCTGGAACAACTAACCAGGTTAAGTAAATGAATAAGTGCTTTACTTGACAGATTTATTGAGAACCTTCTGATATCCAGTACCAGGAATGCAAATATCAATAGGACATGGTTCTTGCACTCTGTAAAGTCACAGAAAGCTAGAAGGACTGGGAGTTACCTGGTTCAGTCCCCTGCTTCACTGAAAGGGAAGGACTACACTACCTTTGTATAATCAACATAATATGATTTTTAAAGAGTTTGGGGAATGACCATCATAATTTCCAACTCTGTCTGCCACTAATTCATCTAACCTAATAATTTTTCAAGCCTAAGCCAGACGTGTCTTTGAACTCATCTTGACTTGAACCTTTCTACATTTCTAAAAACTCTTCGGGGCTTAGAGAGGTCCAGTCTCTGGGAGTGTGGAAGCCAGCAGCCTCAGCCGACCTGTAGACCTTGAGGATTCTCTCTCTGTAAGAGGATGAGGTTCTCATGAGGGAAGTTTCAGATCCCTCTCTCACCAGAGCTCAGGAGTTCTAGAGAGAGCCAGCGTAACTACTGAGGGTTCTGTGCCTTTTTAGAGGGGTAGAAGAACAAAAGCACAATTAATTACATGCTTAAAGTTCTGGGGATAACTTGAGCCTCACCAATATCCACACTAAGAATACTAATTCATAATAGTTATTGAGTACCCTAATCCAGTGTCCTTATAAACATTCTCATCTCCATTTTATGGATAGAAAATGGAGACTCAGAGAGGTTAAGTAGTTTGCGCAAAAGTCAAATAGCCAGTCAGTGATAGAGCCAGGGTGTGGACCAAGATGGTCTAACTCCAAAGCTTCTGTTCTTTCCCTTTATCCAGATGGACCCTTGAACCTCTAGATCTTACGCTTAATGAAGGGAGGTGTCAAGAACCTTACAGTAAGAGAATCCGTTATGTTTCTAGTAATAAATATTTTGGAGCCTGGCTGATATGGGAAAGAACTATAAGAACTCAGTTATGACTATTCTGTTATATATCCTTTCAGGGTAGCATATAGAAGGCTTAAGACTGGTTGGTTCTTTTATTAAAATTAAATCTAAAACTTATATAGTAAGTCCCTCCCTGGATATAGCTTACTCTTCACCACTATTATGTCATATTTGGCTAGCCAACTTACCCAGGGACCCAGTGATCATACACAAGACAGAAGAGAGATTTTAGATCAAGTGTCTCTTCATGGGGAGATTTGATGGTTCACTAAAATAGATGGCAAGACTGTTTCAGGAATCTAGGTACCAAGTATCAACAGAGGTTTTGTTTTGAAGTTTTAATTTGGGGACAGTGAAATGGAAGAAGAGGAAAATTTTGCCTGTTAACTTAATAAATTATACGTGTTAAGTAATGGTTTTGGAGGATGGAAGACCAGCAGTGAAGGAACTGGGGCATTAACTATAGAAGTAACAGTTTTTCCTAGGCCAACAGAAAAGATGAGAAGGAGCCACCTTGCTTCACTGGGCCAGGACTTCTGTCAAGTGGCCCCCTTTGTTGACACTTAACACTTGGCATTTTTAATAATTAAAAAGAATAAAAATTTAAAAGAATAAGTTAAGAGAATAAGTGCAACAGGTACAAGGGTAATAGATGAATAAAACTGGAAAAAATAAATAGAAAAAAATAATGGCAAATATTAAATTTAAAAGATCCAGGAAATAAGAAAAACAGAGAATTAAGAAGAAAGAAGGTAATGGAATGATAAAAAGGCAGGAGATGGATAAAATTGCATGTGAAATGGCAAAATGAACATTAAAAGCAATTAAAATACACAAGTAGCAAAGAGGATAATAACAACATAAAATAAGCTAGAGTGAGTGGTTAAAGTAAATAGCCTCCTCTAAGAACATACTTACAAAGGTTATAAAACAGATCAAGTAGTAATAAAATAAGGAAGTGGTATAAAGCAGTAAATTAAAGAACAATTATAAAACAATAAGAAGAGAAAATTAACAGGCTAAAAGGACATTTAATAATTGTATTAATAACTAACACTTTCTGACTTCCTCCCATGTGTTAGGCACTTTACATGCATTAACTTATTTAATTCATTTAATTTTAATTCATTTAACTTTACATGCATTAACTTATTTAATTTTATTAAAATAATTAGGACCTTAAAAATGTAAACAAAAAAAGTTTAGTGAGGGATGAAATCAGGCATCAGAACAACAGCAATAAAAAAACATCTAGAGGTTAGAAAAAATATACCTATGGGTGTCAATTTTCATTCCTTGTCTGGAGTGATTGTTTTTGCTGTTAAATCACCAAGTACCTGCCCTGGTACTTCCCTAGATTACATGTTCGAGAAGTGCCTGGCACTGTAAATGTTGGTTCTTTACCCCTCTTGTCCTAGTAAGCTTGGCCTTTCCTAGAGACAATTGCTAGTGGTTAAAATTCTCAAGCAGTAGAATCCATGGCCCGGAACCTGTGGCAGTGGGAAAGCATCTCATAATCCTACCCATTTTACAGGGTTTAGATCAGGATTATCTTCTCCTAGAAGTTCTTCCTAGTTCCTACATAGTACTCAGTGCGCTGGGCTTGGAATGGGAGTTCTTCTCTTATTCTTTTCTTTTTTTTTTTTTGCTGTTTGCGGGCCTCTCACTGTTGTGGCCTCTCCCGTTGTGAAGCACAGGCTCCGGACGCGCAGGCTCAGCGGCCATGGCTCACGGGCCCAGCTGCTCCGCGGCATGTGGGATCTTCCCAGGCCGGGGCACGAACCTGCGTCCCCTGCATCGGCAGGCGGACTCTCAACCACTGTGCCACCAGGGAAGCCCTCTTATTCTTTTCTTTACTTCCTCTCAGTCGTAGGTTTCTGAAGAGGATTCTAGTTTGCATCCCAGCCTTCCATTCAGACTTGGTACACACTAGGTGCTTAATGCATACTTTATGAAGTGAGCCTACTGGAACCTATTGTCAAGAGGTTTTTCTTTTCTTTCTTTCTTCTTTTGAAAACCCAGCAACCAACTTGTGTCTGGATTTTCTGCCTGCCTGGAACCCCTACACATTTTGGGGTTTCTGTGGTCCAGAAAGAGTCTCTCCCATAAGACAATGGCTTTTTCTTCTTTTTCTCTCTATTTATCATATCCCAGTACCCATCTTTTACCTCCAACTTCCATATACCTTATACCCAATAATCTTTACTAATTCATGCTAGAACTCTTTTATGCGTATGTTCAGAGACCAGGTATCTGTTGCTGTTTCTTCTCTTCCCCATACTTTTCTCTGGGGCAGGTGTTGTCTCTGAAGACTTGGGTTTGATCTACAATTCCTTCATTTGTTCATTCATTCATATTCACTCATTCGATCAGCAGGCATTTTCTTGGAATTTACCATTAACCAGTTGTGTTGGGCATTGGGACAGGGAAAATTAAAAAGAGATCAAATGCTTCTTTTCAAGCAACTCTCCATCTTGTCTAAGTTGATTGCTATGTTTAGCCTCCTTCCTTTGACCTTAATTTTTGTGGAATGGGAAAAACAACTGATTAATACTCTTGACAGGTAATTATATTTTGAAGAGGGTTGTGAAATCACCTGCTAATGCACTATTCTCCAGGCAGAAGAGTCCCTCTTACCTCCCATCTTCCTTCCTCAGACTTGGATTTGACCATTAATTGCACTGGTCTTTTTTCTAATGAGCTGTAGAGGTTGGCCACGACCTTTCAAACACACAAGACAAAGACCTAAATTAGATGTGGACTTTCCTTTCTACACTTTGTTTAAATTTTACATTTACTTTTTTCTCTGATTACAAATTAATATTTAATGTAGAAAATTTGGAGAATGCAGGAAATTCACAAAGAAGAAAATTCCTGCTAACTTTTTGCTTGGCAGCCTCCTAGCATTTTGTGTCTAAGTATGTTTTGTGTGGGTGTAGAAAAGTTAGGATCATATGGAACACATCATTTTGTAGCCTACTTATTTTACTAAAAATATATTATGAATATTTTCCATATCATTAAACATTCTTCTCAAACATAAGTTTAATAACTGCATAAGAGCTTGTTACCGGGAAGGTCCGTGATTTATTTAATCAGTCTCTACTGTGGAACATTTAAGCTGTTTTCTTTTTTTTTTTTTTTACTATTATTAATAACACTGTGGTAAACATCATAGTACAGAAAACTCAGTGCATATTTTATATTATTTCCTTGAATAAATTCCTAGAAATGGAGCTGCTAGATCAAAGGGTATGAACAAATCTAAGGCCTTTGTGATGTATTGTAAACTTTTCTCCTGGAAACTCCTATTAATTTATGGTTCCTACCAGCATTTTTGATCCTTCCCATTTCCTTACATTCTCAATAACAATGTCTTAGCAGTTTTTCAGTCTTTTTCAATTATCACATTATAAAATGCCATCTCATTTTTAGTTTAATTTAATTTGTATCTCTCTTTGATTTACTAATGAGATTGAACATTTTTCATCTGTTTGTTAGTCTTTTTTATGCATTCTTGAAATGCTCGTGTTTTTCTTATTGATTTCTAAGAACTCTTACACAAGAAAGGTATGATTCCATTTCTGACTTGGCCAATATTTAGAAAATAAAGAAAATTCTGTTTCTCAATGGAGGAAGACTCAGGAGGAATAAGGCCCCAGGTCTCATTCTGTCTATTTCTGTGGAAGGTTCTTCAGAGTGAAAGCTGGATTGTTATCCTGGGAAAACTAAAGGCAGATCTATATGTGATACTGGTGGCGATCTTAAAAAAAAGTTAACCCTGCAATTTGAACTGGCTTGACATTTTCTGTATTTCTAGTGTATGAAAAAACTAAGGACTATAAAATAGAACCCAAGAATTGTCTAAAAGAACCTAGAGAGGGGCTTCCCTGGTGGTGCAGTGGTTGAGAGTCCACCTGCCGATGCAGTGGACACGGGTTCGTGCCCCGGTCCAGGAAGACCCCACATGCCGCGGAGTGGCTGGGCCCATGAGCCGTGGCGGCTGAGCCTGCGCGTCTGGAGCCTGTGCTCTGCAACGGGAGAGGCCACAACAGTGAGAGGCCCGCGAAACGCGAAAAAAAAAAAAAAAAAAGAACCTAGAGATACATTAGTCAGTCAAAACTTTCCTTGAAGATTTACCCTATGTCTAGTACTCCCCTAAGTATTAGGAGTTGCCAAATAAGTCATTGGCTAGTTTATAGCCAGGTTGAAGTAATAAAACTACAAATAATTTAAAAGTTTTCTTATGACCTTAGCTAAACTTAGGTCTAAAAAATGGTCTTTTGAGTGACTAGGTGTTTTTTCATATTTTGGAGGCTATGTCTGTCTCCTTGCATCTTCTTTTACCATCTGAAAGGTAGCACATTCTTCTAGATGATTGAATTTTGACATCTCACCATCATCACTCCCCTCTGCCCTTCTCATTCCCTGGCAGAACACATATAGAAAAGCCAAGTCAGACTCCTGAGCCCACAGCACAGCTGGGAGATTTCCACTGCAGAGATGGCTGGGACAATCTAAAAGGATTAAAATTAAAAAAATCAACCCAGTCTTATACTTGGATGAGAATCTCAGAATAAAAGAGGATATCCCCCAGCATCCACTGAAGATATCTGGGATGGTGTCAAAATAACTCTGAATTCTTGAGTACGTAGTTTCCAAGCACTTGCCTTCATTTCATAGGTACATAGAATTCTCAAAACAACAGTATCGTTCCCTAAATAAGGCACAGTAGAACCTCATGCCCCATTCTAGCATGTTCCCCTCAACATTCTCTGTCTGCCTGTACCCCACAACTTCCCACCATCTCTCCCTCCTACCCTTCTGTTAGCTGTAATGACCCTGCAAACACTAAATGGCATTTGAGTGCATTAAGCAGCAGACTCTCTGGTGACATAGCAATTATGGCTCTGAAATAGATTTGGTGCGTCACGGAAGATAAGGGTTTTGAAAGTTTCTGTTGTGATTATAGCCTGTAACTCCCACAAATAATAGGCTTCAAAATAAGAGGCTGCCAACGGAGCCTTTGTGGCTTTGTCTCAGTGATGGCACGTAAATTGCTATTAATGTCCTAAGTGTACTTGAATATGCCAGTCTTTGGGATGTGAAGTTGGCTCGGTGTCTCTCTTTACGCGACATGTCATTGTTGGTCTGATAATCTGGGGTAATTGCTGTCTCTTGGATGGTCAGGAGAGTGTAAGAGGATTTAGCTTCCTGTGTGATGGTAAATAGCCTCAAGGTTTACACCACGAGTTATGTGTGTGTTCCGTAGCTAGCCACCGTTTCTCGTTCAGGTGTGTATACAATTCCTGTGTGTACCCTGAGTAGATAATATAGCCTTTCAACAAAGCCACGGCAAAATCAAAGGTTATGAAACTAAAGTGAAGAATCTGGAGCTGTCTGTATCAGCCAATCAGATAATTTATATTGAGAGTAAAAAAACTTACCCTTTGCTTGAATTTTTCAGATTTGGCTGTATGAGTAAATATGATTATCTCTTGTCTTATAGAGCTAATCTTTTCCAGCATCTGCAGCATCTGTTTCTTTGTCTCTGAAAAGTTAAATAAAACAAATTTGAAGTTTTCACTTCCTGTATGTACATTTAACCTAAGGCCCCCCTAAGTCTGTGGAACATGGAAACATTACATGTAACTGTCCTATTTGCACTTTGAGCAGAAATCCAAAAGCATCCCAGCCTTAAACTTGGAAATGTACACTACCTCGTATCCTGTGCAAGCTACGAAAGGTTCAACCCAGACCATCCTCTGTGTCTCAAGTGCCTTACGTAGCAGTATTAATTCTGGGCCTTCACAACAGATGAATTAAGGAAGGATGAAGTTAAGAAGGTTCCAGAATAGATCTTGATCTTGGAGTTGACCTATATGTGCGTGTACTTCAGTCGTGTGGCGCTGAGAGCTGGCAGGATGTTGCACTGTGATGGTGCTGTAATTTTGCAGTTGGATTTTGACTGAGTGCCCTTGAGTGCATGCCAGATACAGTTGGAGATAATGACTTTTCATAAGAGAGTTCACATTCATACCACGTGAACCTGGATCAGGGTTACCTTCTGACTATATAGGTCTCAGCCCAGGAGGACATCGCATCGCCAGTGTAAGGTAAACTGTATTAACTAACAAGGTGGTACCACACACAGTGATGTCTCAGAAGTATAACCCCCGAGGAATACAGTTTGTCTTGTCCAAAACCAAGTTTGGTAAGGTGGATTGAGGCTTGAGTGTAGAAGGTATTAGAATCCCCTGAAAGAATTCTCTGAGACCAGTCTTGTGGTTCATAGGTTCTAGCACCTTAATAAACAGCGCATAGATTCCCAGAACTTAAGAACATGGGTCATCTGCCTTCCGCCCTGAGGTCAGTAGCAGCCATGCTCTGCACTTCATGCACCCCAAGCTTTTGAAACCTGAAATGTCCAGAAGCTGTGGCATATAGTGGGGACTAAGTTTGGCAAATTCTAGTTTCTGAGTCGTAGATTCCTGGCCTGAGAAGAATAGATGTTCACACTGAGTTTAGGTACCATTATATATTCGTTTCAACGAAAGTAAGAGAATTATTATTACTATTCTTACATAACTACAAAGTCACAATGGGTGCCAGCATACAGATGGCCTTACAGACACAGGGACAGGCACCAAAAGAAGCTTTCAAAGCATTCATTTCTCTATTTGTTCAACTCAAGTACTTAATTGAGCAGTTGCTCTATCAGACGTGATCCTTGTCTTCTAACGGCTTGTGGTTGAATGATTTATCATCTTACTGAAGATAAAAATCAAAGCCTGCAAGTCTTGGCATGATCAAGCCATCCCATTCTCCAGGCCCGTCTTGCTGCACTCGCTACTGTGCTCCGATGCTCCATTCTTTCAGGCCTTCTTTCGGTTCCTTGGAGCCTTTGGACAGGTTTCTCCTTCTGCCTAGAAGGCTCTTTGCCCCACTCTTTACTTGTCTATTTTCTGTTCACTTTTAGGCTGACTTTCCAGAAGCCCCAACCTCAGTGAGGTCCCTGTTCCTCTGTCTCATAGCATTTATTACCATCTGGAATCTATATTTGTTCTTTTGATATGTTTTGAATGTCTATTTCCCACAAGTCAGCAAGCTCCATGAGGGCAGACACCACATTTTTTAAAAATGTGTTATATCTACCACAGTATGCCTAGTACATAGTATGAGGTAGGCACTGAACACATATTTGTAGATTTTAAGAATTAAAGGATTGCAGCTAATAAGATCTGGTGCTCGCATCGATATTTACATAAATAAAAGCTGCACATAGTTAAATGTCAACATTAAAGGTCAAAAGGTCAGTGGTACTAGAATGTAGAGAAGTGGGTGATGGTTTGCCCTAAGCGACTTGCAGAAAGGAGGTAGCCCTCAGGCTGGGCCATGAAAGAAGATATGGATTCCTAGAGACCAGAGAAGGGGGTAGGCAAAGGCAAAAACCTCTCACTTGACTTCTCTGTAGAGTAGGAAGGAATCTCACTTTGGCAGTGAGAAATCTATTGTTTCTTCAGAGCACCTTAAAGTACTAACGTCTGTTCTCTACCAGGAATGGCTAATGGTACTACTGATCTCTCTTAACCTTCACGGCAAAATCTCAGGACTCAAGAGGCTGTGGTGGGAAGCAGACTAGCAAGGGGTATGGTGGTGTGACTTGGGTGTAAGGTCACCAGGGACTGACCTAGTGGTAAGTGGCAATCAGAGAGGATACCCCCAATAGGCAGGGGACCACGGCAACAGGAATCCTAGGGCCAGCGGCATGGGATAATCCAGTCAGAGGACCAACTTCAGGGAAATGTGATGGCAGGCAGTAGTTGGTGGGCTGAGGTTCCAGAGCAGGATTTCATTTACAAAAGCATGTCACTACCTCATTCTTTTTTTAAAAAATTGAAGCATAGTTGATTTACAATGTTATGTTAGTTTCAGGTGTACAGCAAAGTGATTCAGTTATACATATATGTATGTATATGTTCTTTTTTCAGATTATTTTCCCATGTAGGTTATTACAAAATATTGAGTATAGTTCCCTGTGCTATACAGTAGGTCCTTGTTTATCTACTTTATACATAGTAGTGTATGTATGTCACTACCTTATTCTTAAATGAACTGTGATAAATAGCAGGACACTAAGCAGAAGCTAGGCAAGGGCTTGGTAGAGATGGTCACAGCCACAAGGAAGACATTCCCTGTATGAAGATACAGGTGCAGAAGGTCAAACCAAGAAAAGCAGCAAAATTTATTCTAGCCAAGCTAGGCTAGAATAAAAAATTTGGTGCTGAGAGTACATGTTCTTCCCAGACAGGGTTACCCAGATTTAGCAAATGAAAATACTGCATGGGACATACTTACACTAAAAAAATTATTTGTTGTTTATCTAAAACTCAAATTCAACTGGGTATCCTATATCTTATCTGGCAATTCCTTTCCCAGGTCCCATGGTGGAAGCTCTACCTGCATGTGGGTCTCAGCCCTCGAGAGACTAAAGATGGGCAAAGACCTACAGGCCACTTTGGGACTATGTCTATTTTGTACATTTGTCTGATTCCCAGGATGCCTGAGGTGGTGACAAGGAGACCGTTCCAGATGCAGGGTGGGATATCTTCCCACTCCTTGTGCCCTGTGGAGAACACTCCTTGTTAAGATGGAATTGCAACAGGCAGTATCCAATGTTTTTCTCAATTGCTTTCCCTAAAAAGAAAATAGAACAATATAAATATGAAACATAGTTTCTTGTTTGGTAAGCTATGAAGGACCAGATCTCCTTGATGCCTACTTATTAGCAAGAGAAACGTTCACTTCCTAGGTGTAAAAGTTACCTTGAACCCTGGTGCTACCTCTGTTTTGCATCTTGAATATTTTCTAGGTATACACAGCTCTTTACATGCAGTCAGACTGAACTGTGGAGGTCAGGGACCTGATACCCTTCTCTGTGTCCATACCCACGATGGAGGATGGATGTTACAGTGCCACTAAATGTTTATTTACTTCTTCTTATGTTCCTCCAAGAGATATTTATTAAAATCTACGCTGTGTCAAGCACCGTGGTAGGAACTTTGGAATCAAAGATAAGTTCCATGGCCCTGTTCTCATGGTCCAGACGTGTGAAAGAACAAATGCAATATGGCGGCACAGGTGCTGTGATAGAGGTACATCCTGGCAGGGAGGTGTGGGGTGGGGGTGGGGGGCGATGACCTGGAGGGCTTATAGGAGGAAGACAAGTTGCCAGGGGTCAGATACAGGTGCAAGGATACTTAAACTCAGTATTGGAGAAGAGCCAAGGCAAGACTGGCAAGTAAATGGATGAGTGGGGCACTGTATTCAAGGGGAAAGAAACGGACATGAAATGGCAGCTCTGTTAGGGGAATTTCTAAGTACCCTGTTAAGGTTGAAATATTAAACATGAGCATGGAGTTGAAGAGTCAGCAAGGCCCAGGACATGATAGACCTGATGAGGACATTGAACCTCACCTTGAGTCCAGTAGGAAGCCACTGAAGGTTTAAACAGGGAGGTGACATGATCAAAACTACTTTGTGAAAGATCACGCTGAGGACAGCTCGAGAGGGAACTGTAGGGGTGCCAGAATAGGCACGGGTCTGTTTACTGTTGTAAAATTTCCCAGGGAAATTTTGAATCCTTTGTCCCTAAGGGGGCTTTCCAGTAGCATTTTTTCATCCCAGAGCATCTCTTGGGAAGTGCTCACAGTATAATCTTGGGAAAAGTCTATGCATATCAGGAAGACATAGTTCTGTCTTGATTGGAAGAATGTTGGATCTAGGGTGTGACTCCACTGTGTGAGCTGATGTCTCCCCTGATAAATGGTGGCTGTGTGTGTGCTTGTATGTGCAAGTGTGTGTGTGTGTGTATGTGTGTGTGTGTGTGTGTGAGAGAGAGAGAGAGAGAGAGAGAGAGAGAGAGGGAGAGGGAGAGGGAGAGAGAATGCATACATGTTTCTTTGTTTTTCTTCCTGGCTGGCCCCGCCAGGGCCTGGGTTATTGAGGGCCTGGAGCACGTCTAGCTCACCCTTGCTGAAGGCATTGCTGGTAATGGCATCTGGCCCATATGCAGATCAAGCTCAACTCGGTGCTGACATCAGCCAGTTTGTGGCACCTCAGTGTATTTCTGGGTTGCAAATGAGAGTTTCTTAGTGCCAGGCTCGCTTGGGCTGTCACATCAGGTGATGAATTCTCTGCATCAACCGTGTACTGCTAAGGTAAGCTCAGAGGAAGAGC
>NW_006785351.1:1129117-1138069 GCF_000442215.2 Lipotes vexillifer | reverse complement strand
AGCGGGAATAAGAGCAGGATGGGACCAGCGGTTCTCAGCCCAGCAGCCGCTGCTCTGGGCGAAAAGGGGTACTGGCTCCGCAACAGTGAGGGAGAGGCAGGTGGCCCCCTGAGTTATGGCTCGAGGAGGGCAACAGAGGACAGGGAAGTCAGGGCTTAAGCTGCAGTTCTGTGCTCCTGTGTATGTCAGGAGGAACCATGCGGGTTTTGCCATTCACCATCGCTCCATCCCCAGCTCCATGGCTAGCTTTCTCTACCTCCTCTGATAGGCGTGCTTTGCCTTATCCATTAGATGGGATTCTGGCAAAATGTGGCGTCTATCAAGTTATGTGGCTAGGATAGAGAGTAGTCATTTTTGTTCCTGAAACATTTTGTTCCCAAATGCCTTGAATTTGTGTTTTGAAAATCCAGATTTTCTTAACTAGGAAATCTACTGCGTTTTGTCCCAATTCTATATTCTATTAGCTTCCTCTTCATGAGGTTCCAGGTCAAGCCTGCTGCCGGCTTAGGTTTCCCCTGGTGGAATTAAATGTTACACCAAGTCTTGCTTCCCAGGCCACAGGCTACAGAATTAACCTGAAGGAACTGGGTGTAAATGTGAACTCTCTCCCATTACGGATGCTTTGAGATACAAAGGGCATATTTGGCTTTACAGATTCCCACCCCTGTATCCCCTCAGGGTGGTTTCCAACAACAGCATTTTACAAAGTGAGTGTGTCCCTTTAAAGGCTATTTGCATTGGAGAGTGAAGGAGGAAGTTGGGGTGCAGAAGAAAAATTAAAACAGAGGTCTTATTTTCCCGCCACCTCAAACGGTTGTTAATGAGACCATCTTTGACTCTCACTGTTCCCAGAGATAAATAAACACACAAAGGCGGTGTTTCCTACTTAATATTCACCCACAGTGGAGGAAGAGGGAAGGAATTGCTCCCCGGGTTAACGTGGCAGTAAGCGAGGTCAGCTGTTTCCCAAGACGGTGCAGCCTCTGAACGTCTTACATTAAAGCTGGAATGATACAGCTGAAACAGCCGAAGTGATTTACGGGAAAGCCGGTTAGGGTGGATTTGCTCGCAGTTTCTGATCTCACGGAGGCTTTAGCAGCAGCACGAGCAGCGGCAAACAATATGCCATGGTAGAAAGCACCTCCAGAGAAAAGGATCCTTCAACATTTCCTAGTGTTAGACTCGTTTGTTCTAAAAAGTACTTGTATTCATCTAACTTGAAACCCATAGGCTACAGTGTCCTGAATTTAGCAAGAAGTCAAGGGTCATAGCTGGGATATCCTGGGGTAGGGTGACCCGGGACTGAAAGTCCCCCATTCCATTAAATCCCGGAGTCCTGGGCAAACTGGGGCAGTTGGTCACCCCATCTGAGGTGTGTGTGCGTATGTGTCTGTGTGTGTGTTTGTGGATGGAGGGGGAGTGAAGAAAAAGCAGTTAAAGAGATTTGTTTTCTTTATTTATTTTTAATAAGGTTTTTTAAGGCCAACTAGCATAATTAAAATGCTGGTTTTGGTATCAGGCTGCACTAAGTCCTGTTTCCACCATCTGTGAGCTCTCTCTCCCCTCTGGCATCCTGAGCACTGGTCTGAGAAAACAGAACTTTTGAAGGAAAGAGATCAAATGTCTGCTGTTTGAGTTATTTCAGCCCAGAGATGACTCAAAAAGAAGTCTCCTAGAACCTTCTGGTCAATATACAGCGCCCTGCTAATTCCCTGCTAATGAAACGCCACAGAGCTCATTTTTTTTACTAATGGCTTCATTTGGGGTACCACTTACTGTTATTTTAATGGAATTATAGTATGGCTCAACAATGGTAGTGGTGGTGGTTTGTGAGCAATGTAATGACATGCCTTTGTGCCACGTGCTATGACATGGACACTAGCTGCTTTAGAGAGCTTCCTCCCCTACATGTCTCATACCAGGTCAAGTCTAAGATACATGACATTTTTCCTCTTTTATAAGCACCTCACTCTCTGCTTTATGATGTTGTGCTTATGGAGCTCCTGGAAAGTTTCCTAAAATCCCATGCTACCCAGCACACACACACACACACACACACACACACACACACACACACACACACCTTCCAGTCTATTTAATTAGTGAGTTTATTTATCTACCTATCTGATAAACATACACATATTAAAAAAATTATTAGGATGCATATCAAAATGCTAAGAGTAATTATCTCTGGGTAGTAGGATTATGGCTATTGTACTCTTTGTTCTTTATAATTCTCCTATTTTCAAATATGATATTGCATGCATAATTGCAAATATTGTATTTGCAAATATCATATAAGCATATCTTACTTTTATCATCAGAAAAGATAAATGATGCTAAAGGATTTTCTTCAGGGAAAAATAAACAGAACCATGATTCTCAATCAGCCTAAAATGGTACCAAAAGAATACATGTGTTCTTGGTTGAGAGGGGAGGCTAAGTAAGATATTGTCACTCTGGTGACCAACCTAAATGTGGAAATTGAATGAATTCTTTTCTTGATTCTGATCATACTACAGAGTCTTAGGCCCCAAAAGATAGCAAAGCCTCCTGTTACAAGGGAAAGAATTCTCATTTTCCCCTCATTGCCCTCTTTCTAATCTCTCTTTAACAAACAACAGGGGAAATGGCCTCCAACAGAAAAGGGGAGTGGGTAGAGCTGCCTGACTCAGTTAAGAGGTGGAGATTTGAACTTGAGAGCAGTTATTCGATAATCCAAGATTGAGGGGCCATGTCCCTGGCATTGCCCAGGATGACCTTTTGCCCGCTTAGTGTCCAGATCTGCTCTTAAAGTGAGGTGTGTGGGGAAACACCTACCCTCATGCTGAAGTAAGTGGTGGGAGCTTCTCTGAATGAAAAGCCTGGCTTTCCTGGGAACATTGGAGCATCATTTGGGTGAGCCAATGAAAGAGAGAGCCAAATGGATGAAAAGGGCAGAGAAAAAGGAGCCCGATTCAAAGGTTAGGAAGCCTGTGTTCTGTCTCAGTTGGAATCTGGAAGCCTGATTTTCTCTTACGCCTGTGCTTTCTTATGAATGAAACGTGAATGGGTGTTTGCCGGCACCTACAAGTGCCAGCCATGCTCCTGAGTACTGTGGATTATACTAGGGTGGAAGCTGTGGTCCCTCCCAAATGGCAATAATAATACTAGCCCCCAGGTACCCCCACCTACTTCAGGGAATAAAAGGAGAGGAAAGTACAATAAAAATGATTTACCAGGACTCCCTAAAATCTGGTCTCTTCAGTATTAACATTTCCAGTGTCGAGAGTCTATTAACTTCAGAGGAACCCAGTGACTGGGGAAAAGGGGCCTTTTAGCACATTTACAGTTCAGTGCTTTAAAATATGTAAACAATCATGAATCAACCACTGTAGCAAATCATTCTTCAGCTATTTAATGGTAGGGTATTTTTTGAAAAGGGTGGTCATTAAAACAAATCCTTTTAGGACAATTTTATTGTTTTAATGCATCTGGATTTAGAGTCTTAGAAGATGATCTACAAATACAGATCAAACTTGTAGCTTCCTGTCTTACCACCTTTTTAAATATAGTCACACAGACCAGTCCTTATGGTGTTGGCACCATTGTTTTACCTGTTTTATTCGTCTGATCACCCGCTTTTCAAGGCTCACTTCAGAGAATCCCTCCTCCATGAAGCCTTTGCTGATACTGCATCAAGAGGAGATACTGCCTTCATTTGAAGCTTCATGACAACTGGGCTCTACCATGTATTAGGTTCTGCCTGGCATTATAGTTCATTCGTCTGCTTGTCTCATCCCCATACTTGAGGACATGAGCTGTATCTCACTCATCATTATATACCCTCGAGCAGCTAGAACAGAACCTTACATAGAACAGGTGCCTGGGATCCCATATACAGGGAGCATCCAGAGCTGGAAAGGACCCGAGAAAGCATTTGAGCTAATCTTTTAATTTTTCTAAAGGGGAACCCAAGGCCAAACAGGGGGAAGCGCTTTGCCAGAACCAATAGCTAATTGTTGCCAGGGTCAGAGCTACAACTCGGTCTCTTGGCCTGCAGGACAGCTGCCGTCATCCTAGAGCACACAGAACAATCATCTGGCGTCTTGGACTGAATTACAAAGCCTGTGAGAAGTGAGAGGTGCTAGTACTGTGTCCAGAGGCTCGCTGGGAAGAGCCAAACTCATCTGAGGGTGGGGGAGGTGGGCATTATCGACCACAATCCTAGCCGCCCCTTGGATGAGTGTTCCCGTGTGCCAGGCACTGTGCTCGGCCCTTTACCCAAGTTGCCTTATTGTCATTGTCTGCTCAGAACGGCCACTCGATCTCAGAGGACTGACTTCTCTCCCTTTTTCCCTTCTAGGCTAATGGAGGTTGGCAGGATGCTACTACCCCTTCATCAGTGACCTCCCCTACAGAAGGCCCTGGCAGTGTTCACTCTGATACCTCCAACTGATCTCCCAGCAGTCGCATCCCGGCTGACCCTGTGCTCCAGTCGGGGCCGGGCCAGGAGGGAGGGTTTCTCAACGCTGAAGCGGTCAGACTGGAGGTCGAAGCAATCAGCACACACAATAAGAGTCTCCTTCTCTTCTCTTCTTTGGGATGCTGTTTCAGCCAATCTGGACACTTCTTTATACTCTCTTCCCTTTTTTTCTGGGTAGAAGCCACCCTTCCCTGCCTCCAGCTGTCAGCCTGGTGTCCATCATCTTCCCTGCCCCTTTCCCTCTGTCCTAGACTCCCTGGGTCCCTGCCCTCTATTACATCCCTGAAGGATATTTTCAACAATTAGAGGAATTTAAAGAGGAAAAAAAAAATACAAAGAAAATAATAAAAGTGTTGGTATGTTTTCATGCTGGTGGTTTGAGGGGCCAGACTTACCTCCCTGGGATCCCTTGCTCCCTCTGTTAACAGGCAGTCCTTCTCTGTTTCTCTCGTTACTCTCACTACCTCTTAGCAGGAATACGCCACATTGCCCTACTCATTCCAGGCTGCCCTACCTCCTCTTGCTCTAACCTCCCCGGGGGCGATTCTGATTAGAATACAATTCCTCCTCTTCCTTCTCAGCCCCAGGTATTCTTTGGGGGCTGCCTTTGCTGGGCTTCTAGAAGTACCACAGTTTCTGGTTTCACCTCTGCTAGCTTGGTTCCCAGCAGGAAGTCAGGCAGCAAGAGAAGGCTCAAGGAACAAGAAGGGCAGAATTCCTAGAGGCTTTTGCATCTTCCCAATAACAGCTCTTGGTTTCAGAGGGGCTGGAGACCGTGCAGTAGGCGGTGTTCAGAACCTACCGCAAAACCAGGTCTGAGTTAGGCATGGTGGTGAATGCATCACTAAGGAGTAGAAGGTTCTTATCCTGCAACCCTTTACCTATCCCCTTTCTCTCTCTCTCTCTCTCTCTCTCTCTCTCTCTCTCTCCCTCTCTCTCTCTCCCACACACCCACCCATCTCTCTCTCATCACTATGAATGCATTAATTTTTTCAATGTGTTAATATTCATTATAGACATTATCCTTTTTGATGCTCAAATTGCCACAGATTGGTGCATTGAAACCTCTTCCAGTGGGTCCTATGCTTTTTATACTAGACCCAATTAATCTTTAAGTTCATCCTTGTTTTTCTGACAAAGAGAGGTGTTCCAGGCAGCCCTTGAGACTTCCAGCCGCTGCTCCATGTAACTTTTAGAGAGGAATGACATTCAGAAATCAAGATATGGGCACTAGATGTGTTCATGGCTACTAGGGGTCACTGCTTATTGCTTCCAGGCCCAGTCTCTCTCTCTCCCACACACACACACACACACACACACACACACACACACACACACGCATACAAATGTAGGCATGTGCACAGCCTCACACATTTCACTTGCCCCAAATCAGGCACGTGCCGCATTCAAATACCTATATTAGTAACCATAGCAGTATACCTTGTGAGCCCAAGAGAGGGAATTAACAACTCTGAGTGAAGGTCACTGACACAGAGAAGCAGCATGTGCCTGGGGCTTCCAGGCCCCCAGCATGCACACACCAGAACGACATACACAGGACTCGATCATGATGAAGCCCAGGTTTCCAGTATAAACTAATCCTGTTCTCACCACCTCTGGAGCTCTCAGGGAGCCACACACAGTACTTACAAAGTCTACAATGGATTTGGTTCTGTTTTGTTTTTGTGTTTATGTTAGGGACATTGCATTAATTATCCAAAGTGTTATATGGCTCCACATTCTTGTCCTGGAGGAGAAAGATGTATAAGAACATGGCTTGGGCAAACATTTTGCTTGCTTACTTTGAAGACCTGAGAGTGATGGGAAGCAGGGAGGTCATGCTTTCAGTGAAATCATCCATGATTTTTATTCCCTGGTAATATCTGAGAGTGAAGAGTAGGTACTAAAAAGCTGTCCTCATGTCGCCTGTGCTCACATTCATCATAGCCAACTGTGCCAGCAATAAACATGGCAGCTCTGTCATTTGACTAAGTGGGAGGTGGTCAGATCTCTTGGTGCCTCATTTTCTTCATCTGTAAAATGGGGGTTATTACGCCTGGCTCACCGAGAGGCTTGTGAGAGACCGAAGAAGTTGATTTCGTTCATATCCAATCTGTAACTGTGAAGTCAGGGAAAGAAGCAGCCCTAAGATATACTGGTTCATGCCACATAGGGACAATAAGTGGTTTTCCTGTTCTAACTTCTGGTTAACATTAGTACCCTGAGGTCATCAGCCTGATGACAAAGAGAAGGGTTAGTGATGTTCCTTCTGTTTGTTTGTTTTGGTCTGCTTGGTTTCTTAGAATAGAGATGTTTCTAAATTGGAAAAAATGGGACCTGGTTCTCTTAGCTTGTACTTGAATCCAGTATGTGGCCTTGTAACTACTTAGTCCCTGTCACATCTACTATCTTTGAGAGGCCTCCGGGAGAGGTATAAGACCCTGAGGGGTGAGAGTGGCCAGCTAACAAGGTCATGGACGTTCTGCATGGCACTTCAGTAATGATTAGAAAATGTTCCTGTGTGTGGGTGTTGGGAGGTGGGGGGTTAACCCAAGGAACTAGAAGGTATGTGTATTTGAAGGAAATGCAAAAAGTAAATATTTGGCAAGATGGCATTATGCCTGGATGACTGAGATCAGTAGAAAGACTCTCTTCTAACCTGTGCCATAATCAGAGCAGGGCTTGATAAAGAGGATTCCTGGAAGGAGCCATCTTGTGACCATTCTACAGTGATTAAAACCGGTGGAGAACTTTGTCTGAGTGGCAGGGATCTATTGAAACTACCCACAGAGGAATATGGTGGGATCGCATCCCCCTGATTAGGGGCAGAGTACAAAAGGGACACAAAAGGGTTCTCTTGGAAATGGGAAGAATGATTCCAGATTTGGGTTGAATGATTGCCATTTTAAGTTGATGAAAGAGATCAGAGCAGTGCTACCTTTGCACAGGCAGTTTCTCTCCCTGCAGTAGTTTGCACTGGTCACCTCTCACGGCATCTTCCCCACCTAGCACTTCATGCAGTGCTCTTTGCATCCAGTACCTTTCCCACGATTTCCCCTCCTCGCCTACGATCACATCCAACGTGGCGGCTACCACATCTCTTTGCATTAAGCGAAGCATGAGAACACTGGCAGCGGAAGGCTGGGGATGGAAAGTAGCGTGCCTCTGGAAATACAGCTCCCTGGGAATTCGTATTAGGTCAACCCTACAGATACCAAAATGTGCCCCAAGACTCCTTCATTTTCTGATGGAAGTGGGAGCGCTCCATTTTCCCTGGCAGATTTCCCCTGAGAAATGATACTAGCCCTGGGGTTTGCCCACCTTGTAACTCTTCATCACATCCTCCTTTTCATCCCTAACTCCTCCCCCTGGCTTGGAATTGACTCCTGTGCGGTACTTTTGCCAAGTGACACCTTTACATTTATTTTTTATTTTGCTGTGGTGGTGGTTCTTTATTTACCGTTTGCCTTTTCTCACATATCTTCCCTGCCCCTCTTTCCTTCTGAGTTTTATTTTTCTGCCCAGAAAAACCTGACTTCGATACCAAAAAAAGATGAAACTACAGAAACTCAAATTTAAAAAAAAAAACTTAAAAAAACACAAAAAAATACTCAACGATTCTTTCAGCTTTATTAACATTTTCCATTGTTTCTTGCGACTCGTGTCTCGTTCTTTGTAGTATTGATGATGAACATTTGATAATGAATGTTCTTGTATATTCAGATAAAGAAAAAAAACCAAAAAAGCGGTCTGAATTTAATAGTGTTTATAATAAAAATTTTAAAAATGACCCTCATAGCACGCAAAACAGGATGGGGAATTTCCCCTCTTCTTTCTGTGACAATGCACATCATTCCTGCATTAGTTTTTAACACCGAACTACCTACATTCACCATTTCCCCCATTTTTCTTTTATTTTCTTGCATTTGTGAATTAGTTCAAGAATGCTAGAAAAGTGTCGAGTTGTGCACATCCATTTCCTGTTTCACAATGTTTAAAAGTGACAGTAATTCATTTTGTAAACTAAAAAAAAAAAAAAAAAGGTTGGAATAGTGAGCATAATAGGTACAGCCTAACACGTTATTATGTTTATTAACTTTGAGACCCAGAAATAAATTCTTTTCTTTTCTTTCTTCTGCTCTTTGAAATATAAAAAAGAAACTATGTTTTGTTTTGTGTTATTTTTGGTTTGTTTACGGGGGGGCTTTTTTTAATTGTCAGGATTATGGTCTTGCTGTTTTTATTCCTTAAATATGTATTTGAGGTGATGTGAAAAGATGACATTTGTAGAATAGGCTGTTTCCATGTACTTCTGTTTGCTTCAGAATTCAGTTGACTTCAAAGATCAAGCCCACAATGATTCCTATTTTTCACCTGCATTTTTTGGAGTGTGTGGCATTCTTGCAATCCCTGAGAAAAACAAAGACAAAGACTTGAGTTTTCTTTATAGCCCTTTAACAATTCAAGGAATTGGTCCAGGGGACCTT
>NW_006785351.1:1112867-1129107 GCF_000442215.2 Lipotes vexillifer | reverse complement strand
GGGAAAGGTTTTCGCCTTGGTTGATCGTGAATGACGCAATAAAATGCTTTCTTTTCTTTCTTCCTGATTAATAACAACGTTCCACGACTCTTTCCAGCTAGAGAGGATTTTTTTTCTTCCAGTAGAATCCCACAGGAGATCCTGGTGGGACGTGCACCATTGGCTGAGTAGACTAGACCAGGAAGCCGTCCTAGAGTCATTTATTTGGCCTCCTGATCTTTTGAGCCAGACTCAGTGCTATTGTTACAGTGCTGAGCAGTTACACCTGATTCATTGGCAGTGTGCCTCATATTAACCTCTTAGGTTAGGCAGCTGATTAAAGTAAATTGTCAAACTGGCTTGATTTGGAATGTTTTTGTTAAGTTAGGGGAGAAAAGAAAGCAATATTATCTGGAGGAACCTTAATTTAAATGTTTTTCATTCAACAAATGATTAAGCATTCAGAAAGCAGCCAGAACCCAAGCAAGAAGAGTTAAGAACACTTTAGGAAGTGTTTCTACCCAAACGCTTGCACTCTTGTTTTTAAGTCATAACAAAATAATGACAAGCTTTTCACATCACCTTTCTGGTTTCAATCCCTAGCTCAAAGCTTTCTGGAATCTTTTATTTTTTTTGTAAACTATTTTTTCCTTTTGTTAAAATTAATAAAGCATCCAATGTTTTCCCCCTTTTCTCTCTTTTTACTTCTTTTCTTTCCTTTGGCGTTTTCAATTATTTTGAAGTGCTTTCCTTTGGTTTTTGGTTTTATTCTCCCGCTCCCCCTCCCCTGTTCTTATTATTCAGAGTATAAACCTGCAAAGCTCTGCTCTGTTTTGGTTTTGAAAGTTTAAGCTTTCCTGCTTCTGTGAGAGCACAGGCTTCTGTCCCTTTTGATTCCAACTGAAATTTTGTGTTCTCTAATGATACTAACACGGTGTAGGTTTTACAGTCTCCTAATTTGTACTGGTAATGCATATTCCAAATAAATAGTTTCTTTTGTTGCAAAAAAGCATACTTGTATTTTGTGTAAATTTATACCTGCTGGAAACTTGTCTTTCCCCAAAGTAAGACGTGGGTTAGTGTGGCTTTAAACTGTGACCCTCATCATTTTAAAGTCTACATTGACAGTGGGGCAAATGACCTTGCGTCACTTACCCCGAAGTAAGAAGGAAGGGAGGGAGGGAGAGAGGGAAAGAAGGATCTTTTTTTTTTTTTTTTTATTGCGGTACGCGGGCCTCTCACCGTTGTGGCCTCTCCCGTTGCGGAGCACAGGCTCCGGAAGCGCAGGCTCAGCGGTCATGGCTCACGGGCCCAGCCGCTCCGCGGCATGTGGGATCTTCCTGGACCGGGGCACGAACCCGTGTCCCCTGCATCGGCAGGTGGGCGCTCAACCACTGTGCCACCAGGGAAGCCCGAAAGAAGGATCTTTTATGTGCAAATATTAGCTGTGCTATAGGAAGGCAGAGCACCCCATCTTGTCTGCTTGTCTGTGATTAGCTCCCATCCACCAAGCACCAGTTAAAATATCAGGGTGATGTTCCAGAATAAATTCTAAGTTTCTGAGTCACAGCTGTTTGCCCAGTGGTTCTCCTTTCCTTCTCTTTGTCTGCTGTGATCTGGTCATAAGGAAAATTGTGGTAGCCAAGAGATGCTTCAGGGGAAGGAATCTAGGTTAGAAACACTACCCAGTTGTAGGCTCTCAGAAGTATGCTAGCTAGATGCCACTCCACTAGATGTACACGCCTACCGTGTGTTATGTCTTCCATCCCGTGTATCTCTCCCAGTGGTTTGTCTGTACCCACACTGAGCCCCGACCTTTGGGGTTGTGGTCTGTTACAGAGTTTGATGTCTCAGAGTGTTCTGGCTGGACAACCACTTCAGCCTTCAACAGCTAATTCTGCATCCCAGCCCTTAACACCATCTCCCACGCATGGAGTGGGATGGAGCTGCTTGTCTGCCATTCTGCATATTGTTCCTCTAGGGGCATCACATGCATCATTTTCTCATTCTCACACCTTAGCTCTCAGGAGGCTTTGCCCAGAGCCCCAGTGACACAGGTCTGTACTGAAAACACCAGTCACTCACCCTTTCATCTCTATCATGATTCTAATGATCATGATCAAAGGAATGGAGAGTCATCAGGGATCAAATTATTATTTTTATTAAGGGACTAGCTAAGGGTCCAATGGACTCAAAAGTATAAGGCTATCTTGCCAATATTGATTTGGAGAGCACTGCCAGGAGCCAAGATGGAGGTCTTGCCTTCCCTCTTCAAATCTGAACAAAGGAGCACATTTATGGGAGTTTGGGTATGCAAGGCAGTTTCAGACCACTTCCTTTTTCCATTGCCTGGAAAATTGTGGACCTAACTCAGCCACTTAGTTTATTACTTACAGTGGTACTAAACTGTTGTAACAAATAGAGCAAAATGTATAGTGCCTCAAATGCAGTACGAGTCTATTTCTCACTTATAATGGTAATAGCCTCCGGCAAACATTCCTGGTCAGGATACCTTGTCTCCATGCAGTGATTCAGGCATCAAGCTCCTTCACCCTGCAGGAATTTGTAGTCCTCCACATCTGGCCTGCAGGAGGGAGAGAGTGTGTAGAAGGCTCACCATTTCTTGAAAGCCTTAACCAAGACCTCCCTTATATTCGTATTCCTAAATGTGAGGGTTGGGGGGTAGGGCAGGAGGATGGAAGAGTGGTCCCTGGCTAGGCGGCTACTTCCTGGCAATAACAGCACACAGTAACTCCTTGAGTAGTTGGCCATCTGTATCACACCTAGTGATCAAAAGGATTAGTGAGGGAAAAAACAAGCCCACATGGCAGTTTCACTGCACTGGACACTCCCCCAGTTAAAACAGTTCCAGTAACATCCCAGACTTGGCTTTACCACTCTTCAGTAGGGAGGATCCAGAAAGGGGTATAACAACAGGGGCCAGAACTGATCCACCCCATACTGCCCCCTCATCAGTCTCCAAATTTTGTTGTTGTCTAAACTCATGAGTGGGCACTCAGCCTGTGGTCATATTGAGGGGAGAGCTGCCATCCCTCAAGGCAGACTGTTCCCTCCGTCAGGAAGTCATTCCCATGTTTATTGATGTCTAGAAGGGTCAAGTCTGGTGGCCAGCAGTCACTTCAAAGCATAGTGGTCTAAAGCTTTCAAATCACAAAATCGGATATGCTCAGCACTCCCCTCCCCCGACATAGAGTTCTACCTGCCTATCCTTATAGACTATCACAACCTTCCCCACTTAAAACAAAAAGTAAAATCCCAGTGTTTCGACCACCCTTTGTTATCCAAAATATCACCTCCTTTCTGGAAATATTCAGCATGGAGGATGGCGCAAGAGTTCAGTCGTATGAAATCATTTAGTGGGTGAGCCTAGGAAGGTGTTCTACCCTGGATCTCCGCACCAGAGGCCCGGGGAGAGGACTGAGGCTATGCTCTGGGGGTTCTACTCTCACGCCTTGCAGAAAAGCTCCGACAGTGTACAAATAAAGAGAGCGATGGATTTACTGTCTGGGTCAGTCAGACACAGTGAGACACAGTCTATGGCTTGTAGCCTTGGGCAGGCTTTCGAGGCCACCCTGGGCAGTGTGTGGATCGGAAAGAGGAGTGGTAAAGGGCCACGTTTGTCCTTGTTATCCACCTGGGATCCATGCAAAAGAGCTTAGCTCACGCTTCTGGATTCCTCTGGATAGATCATAGGGTCCATTCATTATGTCCAGGTGACACTCCAAGCCCAAATTCCCTCTCTCCCATGATAACCAGCCGTACTGTCCAGGGTATAGCTCATCAGCATTGACAGTGAGCACCTCTGGACAGCATAAAAGGCACCAAGTGCTACAGTACATGTGAATATAAATCTCCCATTAATATATATCCAGAGAGAAATTAAAGTTTAAAATAAATTCTCCCTCTCTCATAACCTAAAAGTTCTAAGGAATGCTAGTCTACAGCTCTGCCTTTCCTGATCTCCTACTGTGCTCATTCATTGTCAGCCAGAAAGCGCACTCCATCGCCAGAGTCAAGGCCTTCTTCCTGCTACCACCCCCCATCTGCTGCATTCAGAGGATCTTTGCTGGAGCCTTTGATGTGAGGGATACATGTAGTTTGCTCACTGAGATCTTAAAAGCCTTCTACAGCAGCAGCAGAGGTCCCTTCTACTGGAATGGGGGTAGCTGTTTCAGTTCCTCCAAAGTTCATCAATCCAGACTTGAATTTCTCTGGTACCCCACTTTTCCTAAAACGTCACTCAGGAAGCATATGAACCCCATCCCAGGATCAGCTTCCTCTCAGAGAATTTAGAAAACACAAGCAAAGCCCAGACTACTAGAGCAAAATTAAGTTCCCAGAACCCAGATCCTGGTACCACATGACTATTGCTGATGAATGACCGGATCAGAGATTCGATAATACAGGGAGGGCGCAGGAAAGACAGAAAACACATAAAAAAGTAAAAAGGAAATCTTTACTTTAGTCTTTACAATGCCAGTTGACTAGTATCAACTGCGGTGTTGAGGAAAATCCACCAACAAGAGGTTAATTTTGCTCTCTTCTTCCTGTATCCTGGGGCAAACAATCCAACCTATGCATTCTGCCTCCTCTCTCAGAGAATGACCTTTAAAATATTCATGTCTTTGTGAAAAATTCAAAAATGTAAAATGGGCCCCCTCCCACCACAGGCTACTTGAGGCTCCCTTCTTCCCCCCTGGTATCCGTTTACATATTTAAGATGAATCGCAATCTCCATTTCCCTTTAAGCCTCGTGTTCCTAATCCCAGATACATTTATCCTGTATCACTGTGAATTCTCTTCCTTCTCGAACTTCTCCAGCTTGTGACCCACTCTTGCCTCCACTGGAGTTGGTGTCCAGTTGCTAAGCCCAAGCTTAGGTTGACATTGCACAATGCCGGCAACAGAGGTGATGTCCCTCTATCACCTCTGCCCACAAAGCCTCTCCTTCCTTCTGCCTTGGAGTCCTAGGCCTTGAGTGTCTGGTGCTGCTTCAGTATCAGCAGAAACATTCCTTTCTGCAATCTCTTTGATGTTCGCCCTATGTTTCTCTCTCCTATTGTTCCCCAACTCCTTTTAAGCAGAGCCAACAAAGTTGAAAATGGTGTAACCCACCCTTTCCCCAGTCACATCACTTCTCTGTCTTGTGGACAGCTCCCTCTCTTTGTTGCTGGTCCCAGACATATGTTCTTCTAACACACTTTTCTAACACACTTTTCTAAACTCTATTTTGAAAATTGTTTCCAATGTTCTGGATCTGTCTAAGGCTTCCATTGTTCAGATACGTCCTGCTAGCTTTAATCCCTTAAGTGGAGTCAGGCTCCACAAGAGGTGTCTTCCCATCACCCACTCAGGTATTGTTTTCCCAACAGGTGTGTTCCTGCCCTCCCCAGTCCTCCCGTAGAGCACCATCTCCGTAGAGCAGCTTCATGACACAGGACATGTCTGAGTCCCTCTACACAATAACTGCTGTGCTGGAATTCAGTAATAATTCTTGAAGCATTTTACCAGGATCTTCTCGATTTTCCACTTCAAATGTGTCCACATTTTCTTTTTTTTTTTTGCTGTACGCAGGCCTCTCACTGTTGTGGCCTCTCCCACTGCGGAGCACAGGCTCCGGACGTGCAGGCTCAGCGGCCATGGCTCACAGGCCCAGCAACTCCGCGGCGTGTGAGATCTTCCTGGACCGGGGCACGAACCCGTGTCCCTTGCATTGGCAGGTGGACTCTTAACCACTGCACCACCAGGGAAGCCCTGTCCACATTTTCTTATATCATCTAGTGAGACCTTTATTTTATTTATTTATGTGTTTGTTTCTTTATTTTTTTGGCTGCACCACATGGCATGCGGGATCTTAGCTCCCCGACCAGGGATCGAACCTCTGCCCCTTGCAGTGGAAGCACAGAATCTTAACCACTGGACTTCCAGGGAAGTCCCCTAGTGAGACCTTTAAAGTCATCCATGGGAGCATCTCCAATTGCTTTCATTACCCACCCCCCATCTGCTGCATTCAGAGGATCTTTCCTGGAGCCTTTGATGTGAGGGATACATGTAGTTTGCTCACTGAGATCTTAAAAGCCAGACCACATAGACTTGAATCTCAGCTCTGCTACTGTCAAGTTCTTTCTGACACTACATGAGAGGTTTTTATCTCATACCAACCCCAATTCTCCAACATTCCAACACCAACTAGGTGTCCTGCAATTCGATTCAACTCTGACAACAACTACCCAGATTTAGCATCAAACAACACAGGCTTAAGGGCTCAGTCCCACAAGACTACCCTCACTTCAGATGCCAGCTGCAAGTATCAGGTCACCCATCCTTCCGACTGACCAGTTATAAATCGGGAGTTCCCACAACCCCCATCTCAGATTTGATCATTTGCTAGAGCGACTCACAGAACTCAGGAAGCTGATGTGCTTATTCTTACTGGTTTATTATAAAGGATATACAGATGATCATCCAGACGAAGAGGTACATAGGCAAAAAGGTCTGAAAGGGTCCTGAGTGCAGAATCCTCTCTCTCCATGGAGTTGGGGTGTCCTACCCTCCCAGCATGTGGGTGCCGTGGCTTGGAGGTGTTTATGGCAGTATCATTTCATGCATGCAATTGATTAAATCGTTGGCCGTTTGGTGATTTTCTCAATCTCCAGCCTTTCCTCCTACATGGAGTTTGGGAGGTGGGACTGAAAGCTTCAAGTTTCTCAACAAGGCTTGATCGTTCTCTGACCAGCCCCCATCCTGAAGATATCAAGAGGCCCACAGACTAAAGATACTCCTATCACTCTTATCACATAGGAAGTTACAAGGGTTTTCGGAGCTCTGTCAGGAACCAGGGACAGAGGCCAGATATACATCCCCATTATACTACAACTATTTACTAGCTTTGTGACCTTAGATAAATTGCTTAATCTCTCTATGCCTCAGTTTTCTCACCTATAAAATGGAGATAATACTAACACCTACCTCATAGGCTTGTAGGGGCGGGATTAAATGCATTAATACTTAGAACAGTTAACAGGGAATATAGCCAATATTTTATAATAACTTTCAGTGGAGTACAATCGATAAGATTTTTGAACCACTGTTGTACACCTGAAATTAATATCTTATTGTAAATCAACTATATATCAATTAAAAAAACCCCAAAAATCTTAGAATAATGCCTGACACACATAAGTGCTAAAAATATGTTTATTAGTAGTATTACTTTTTCTTCTGGTGTATCTGTCTGGGTGTATCTCCATCTCTGAACTAGTAACAATTAGAATGTCCTCCTTTTTCCTAGTTCCATTGTAAGGAACTATTAGCTATGGATATTTTCTTTCTTTTTTTCTTTCTTTTTTTATATCAGTCTAGCCTAGCTGCTAAGATATTGTCCATCCTGAGGAAATTCCTGTTATCTCTCTGGCTCAATCAATGTGTCTTTCTTCATTTCTCACTCACTATTGCAAAGTTCCTAGCTTAAGAAAATGTAGGATTCTTTAAACAAAGCACAAACTTGATGCTTAGAAATAGATAAGCAGAGCTGGTCTTGGACAAAACTGTGAGGTCCTTGAAGTTTGTCTCACATGTGCCACATTCTCCGAATCCCTGTTCTCTCCTGGCTCTCCTTTTCTAGGAGGAAAGGATGTGCTGTGCCTCTAATGTCTTACTTGAATGGCTTCAGCGTGTAAAATCTCTCCTCAGGGGATACTCTGCTCTCTGAATGCTAGTCTTTGGGTTTATTCGCAAGTCCTCCAGGCCAAACCTACTTTGAGTTTCTAGCTTCATATTAATCAATACAGGTAGCAGTAGTTGAATGGGAATCAAGACATGTACAACAGGATGACTGCTAATACTGCTGTATATTTGAAAATTGCTAAAAGAGTAGATCCTAAAAGTTCTCTTCACAAGGAACAAATCGTTTTCTTTTTCTTTTTGGATCTATGAGATGATGGATGTTGACAACTTATTGTGGTAATCGTTTCACGGTGTATATATATAAACACACATATATACAGTGAAATATATATATGTCACTATATATATTGACATATATAATAAATATATATATAATATATATATAGTGACATATATATATATATATATATATATATATATATATATCGTCATCATGTGGTACACCTTAAACTTATACAGTGCTGTATGTCAACCATATCTCAACAAAACTGAAAAAAAAAAGAAACAATTTTTATTAATGGTCAAAGAGATGCCAAATTGCTCTCCAGATACAGGGCTCTGGGAAACTTTCCTAGAGAATGGAGCAGACCTCCCAACTCTTAGCTCAAATTGAAGACAAAAACCCTTCTGTGCAGGTCTGGCTTGAGTCACCCACCAGGCATGTCTAAGAGGACAGACCAATGAGTAGGGAGCCCTGGAGAGCCCAGACCTCTTCATGTCCACATGGACTGGAAGCTCAAACAGGGCCCTCTGCACCTGGTTCCAGATAACAAGCGACTGTGATCTCATCAATCACATTAACCATTTGTCTTCTGCACCCAAGTTTGCTTTTGTATCAGTCAGTTCACTGCATCTTAAGCTTCAGTGACAGAAACCCAGCTCTTTTACTTCTGGGTCTACAGTCTTACCTCTCCACACATTACTGCTTTATTCAGTACACTTCCCTCCCTGGGACTTTCCTTGCATGGCCAATACCTCCTTTATGGCAATAGCAAAATCTCTGCCGAGGATTCTGTAAGCCCCCTGGGCTCCTCTCCCAGGAGGTTATTGCTTGAAACATCCCAGACACTTTCCAGACAGGCGGCTCTCTGTGTGACCATCCTTACCTTTCTTCAGGTAGCAAGCATGCACTTCACCACCTCCTATGTGCCAGCGGTGGCTTTGTACTTCAGGGGGATCTTAACCTCTAGAGGCACTAACACTGGGAAGACTTTTTCAATAAGACAAATTATTAAACAAAAAACAACCCAAATCTCTAAGTCCCTGTTGATGAATAACAACTGTATTCATCAATTAACAAGCTTGGGAAAGAATTCAGAATTATCATGTCCATTAACAAAGCCCGAAACCAAAGGGAAATGGAATTAGGCTGGGCTGATGGGAACAGATATGGATTAGAATGAAAACATTCTTGCTACTGGATAATTTGAAGCAACTAATCGGGATAGGACAATAGGAAGCCCAAGAAGCTGCTGAGGAAATGTATGACCTCATTATTTTAAATCATCTAGCTTCAAGGAGAAGGTGGAAGGATGCTAGGCAGGCATCCCTAACACCCAGAAGCAATGATGGTGTTGATTTAGAGCCTTCCCAAGCCTGGAATATAGTTACTCTCCCTTCCCCCAGTCATACAGAAATTTGATTCCATCCATTTCAACAAATACCTCTTGGCAGCTGAGGGCTGGGAATACGCCAGTGAACAAGGTCACTCAGATCAGTTAGTAACTGCTTTCTTAAAACATATGTATATAAATTTAGGTTGCTCTGTAGAGGTAAAGAAACAATGTTAGGATAGAAAAGAAATATAATTCTGAGAGACCTTCATTAATCTAGCCTCCTTTTTCCTATAAGCGCAAATAAGAAATGCTAGCTGTAGCCAATGGTCTTCTCAAAATTCCAAGCTTCTCCCTTTCTTTTATCCTTTTTGCAAATTTTGCTCATGATGTCATGATATCAGCCACCCCAAATGATGGCCCTACCATACTCACAGACCCGCTCACATGCTTGTTCTCTAAGCAGGGTCCATCTCTTCTAGGAAGCCTTTCTCCTTCCTGAAGTTATCTGTTCCCCCAAAGTCCTCTGGTGTGTCTTTGGCCCTGCTTTGAATTGTTATTAAATATCTTATCTCCCCACATAAATTGTTAGAACTCAAGGGGCCAGATGTCTCTCACACAGAGAATGAAGCACCACCTTATAAGCCTAGTAGGTGCTCAGACAAAGGGAGGGAGGTGGGAGGGAGGAAAGACTGAATGAGGGAAGGAGGGAGAGGGGAAAGGAGGAAAGACAGAGAAGAGTGGAGGGTAGAGAGAAGGGGAGGGAGGAGGTAGAAAGGACAGGGAAGAAAGAAAATGGGAGGAAAGGAGAGGAGAAAGGTTGAAGGAGAAATATTAAAGGACAGCAGGACAGCAGGGGTGGAGGGGAGAAAAGGAGGGGCGGAAATCAAAGCTGAGTAAGACATTGGAGGGAGGTCACATCCTCCCCCTTAAAATAAGATCCCTGGCACTTGGGTAGTAAGAAGTCAGAAAAGGGGGTGTGGGAACTTCCCTGTCTGTCTAGTGGTTAGGACTCCGCCCTCCTTTGCAGGGGGCACAGGTTCGATCCCTGGTTAGGAAACTAAGATCCCGCAAGCCACATGGCCCAAAAAAAAAAAAAAAAGTGTGGGGTTGTGAAGAGAGACAAGGTCTCAAAGCGGGCAGCAGGGATGAAGACAAACTACCATGGCATGACCTCACAGCTTTGTTTAAGAGCAGCTCTGCCAACCTCGCTTCTAAACAGGAAGTCTGTGATTTATTTAAAGCTTTCTAATTATCTTTAAGATGCGAACCTGGGGTGTCTAACAGACCTCACTAGCCCTGCCAGCATTTGGCTTGAACACATGGTTATTTGCAACTATCCATTCATTTATTTTGTCACTCAGCCAATACTGAACAAGCACCCTGCCCTGCATGCCAGGTACTAGTCTAGGAATTAGGGATACAACACTGACCAAATCCCTGTTGTCAGGGAGTTTAGATTCCTGTGGGTGGGGGAAACGGACAGGAAACAAAATATGTAAAATGGATGGTGTGTTGGATGGTGGTAAGTGCTGGGGAAAAGGTAAGAAAGGATGATGGAATTACTGTTGAGGATCAAGATAGGGTGGTCCAGGACTGACTAGGAAGACGATTTTGAGCAAACTGCTGAAGGAGGGGACGGGAGGAAGCCATTAGGATATCTGAGAAAATGGTTCCAGGCAGCAGGATCAGCCCGTTCAAAGGGCCTGAGGCCAGAGCACATCAGGTAGGTTTGAGGAATTGCAAGTAACCCAGTGTGGCTGAATCAGAGACAGAATGAGGGGAAGATTATTAGGTGATGTGGTCAGAAAATGAACAGTGCAAAGGAGAGGCAGAACATACAGAGCCTCCTGTAGGACGTGGCAAGGACTCTAGCTCTTTCTTTGAATGAGCCTGGAGGCCTCTGAGGGTTTGGGGCAAGGAGTCATATGATGAGACTTTAAGTTTTAACAGTATGATACTGGCAACAGTGTTGTGAATAGACCACAGGAAAATAAGATTGGAAGTAGTGACACCAGTTAGAAGATAATTAGAGTATTTGGGACAAGAGAGGATGGTGGCATGGACTCCGAGAAAACCCAGTGTAAATAAAGTCCATCTGCCTTTGCTAGGACCTGCCTTTGTATACACAATGTCTCTGCCTGGAATGACTTTCTCTCTACTAGAACACCTTCCCGTATTTCAAGGCTCAGTGCTCATGTCACCCATTCCCCAGAGTCCCCAGGGAGGACTATTGTCCCCATAGCACCCCGTATATGCCTCTCTTGTAGCACTCATCAAATTGTGTTGCAATTACTGGTTTCCATCTGCCTCCCTCTACAATGAGAACACCTCCATTTCAGCTCAGTTCCCAAACACTTTTATTCAGGGGGAATAAAAAGGTGGATAAATCATTATCCCAATTACAACCTAGTACAGGAGACTGAGCTCCCACGCTTATCACGGAGTTTGGCTCATAGCTATCTGATAAATAAAGGAACAAAGAAAATTACCAGAAGCCATGCCACCGTGGCATGGAGCTGTGGTCTTCTTATTTGCAGTGCTGTTTAAGGAGTCGCAAGGCAGGGTCTTGTCTGCTGCTCTGATGGCCTCCCCTTGCTGTTTCCCCGGTGCTGGTCCAGCAGGACACCAGCCCACAGATGCTACAGTGCTGAGAGCTAAGGGTCTTGTCAGAGTGAGAGAGGGAGACCCTGTGAAAGAGACCTTGTGAAATATGATTAAAGGTGGTCGTGGATATATTTATTTTTTTCTGTAGTACTGGTTGTTGATGCAAGGCTGTCTCCCTGGAGTCTCTTGGTGACATTTGTTACTTGGCTTTTCAGTCCTTAAACAGAAATTCTGTCCTTTTCACTGAATGGCTCCTCCTTTGCTAATGTTCTGTCTCTCCGAAGTCCCAAGCAGAACATTTGACATTTGTTATTGGTACAAGAGCATCATTTGCTGCGTGTGAACAAAAAAAAAAAAAAAAAAAGAGTTTCCCCCAAGGGCAGAAATGAATGATTATCTCAGATCTCCTCACCCTTTTTCCTCCTCCTTCAGACACAACAGCCATGTACAGCCATGCTGGGCCCTGGTGGGGAGCTGCCCTAATCAGTTTTTACATTCCGGCTTCGTGGAGATGAGCTATCGTAATAACTGTAGATGTTTCAGTGGAGGGCAAAGGGTGATGGGTCGTGGAATAATAGGATATGGTGAGGTGGAGGCTTCAGTGATGTCCACTCCACGTAGGATAATGAGACGCCTAAGGATAGGTTCTGTTCCTCCAATCAACAAATGTTTCCTGAAAACCTCCTGTGCGCCAGCCATTATTCTGGATGCTGGGGATGATAAGCAAAAATAAAAATACCTAGTCCCTACTCTCTACTCTCCCTACTCTCTACTCTCTACTCTCTCTACCTCTCCCTACTCTCAGGATGCTTACTGCCTAGTAGGGGCATCTAACATCAATCCATTATTCACATAGATAGGGGTACACCTGTAACTGGATATGTAATATGAAAAAAGATATACCATTCTATGAGAGTTCACAATAAAGAGAGCTGAATTAGTCAAGGGGGTCAGCAATGTTTTCTTGAGGAACTGTGTCTCAGGGTGAAAACTGGAAAATTAGTTAACTGTAATGATGGATAAGAAGAGAATTCTAGGCAAGGGGGAATAGTAGGTACAAAGGTTATCTTGGAAGAGGAAACCTGGCATGTACAAGCCAGAGACAGCAAGGGAAGGTCCCCAAGGAAGACGAAGAAGCCAGAGACGTGGACATGCGAGGGCCACAAGGGGTCTGGATGTTGTGTTCCCCCATCTCCCCGCTCTCCACTCTAGAGTGCCCCACGAAGTAGGTTCTCAATGAGGAACACAAGCTCTGAAGAGTAATAGCTCATTCCTTGAGCCTTCTAACATTGACCTGTGGAGCAGTATCTTGGTATCTAAAAGGAAGAATCATAAGAGGAACAATTCACATGCTCATCCCTCATGAGATCACAGGCTGATGAGATGTATAGAAATAGAAACACGACCCTACATTCTGGGACGTGGTCTTAATCACGTTATGTTTCATTGCCATGTGGTGGCATTGACTCAGGGGGTGAGTCAATGGAGGGACAGGAGGAGACTTGGAAGAGGAAGAAAGATGTTGACACAGGGAACTCGAGCACCCATTCTTTTCGCATTATTAGCACCACTGTTACTTTCCCACCTCTCTCTCCTCTCCCGGCTACGAGCCCTTCAGCTCCCAGTGCCATTCAGTGTAAATCTTTCTTTTCTCCTTGTGGTCATACAGTAACAGGCTACTAAACCTGCCTGTAGGGTGAATTACGAGCCGGTCTCTGGAGCCCCAGTCTCGGTTGCCCACAGAATGAATTGTGGTGCTCCAGGCTGCTGGGCTATTTATTTATTTGTTTGTTTGCTTTAGCATATTTTAATCTGATCATTAAATTGCAATCTGCCACCCATCTCCATCTCCGACTGTCTTCAGATGGAACAGATTTTTCATAGGTAATGATACCTATAAACTTCAGGGATGGCAGCCACAGGAGCAAACTAGGGAAAGGCCGGGGGAGGGTTTGCAGAAACACATCCTTCCGTGGCTCGGCCTTGGCTGTTCTGCTCAGCCTGACCTATCTGGGGGCAGCTAGAGGGCCCACGTTCTCCTGGACAGCACCTGTGGCTTTTTCTAGCCTGAGAAACAGGTGCTGAGAAGGCAGAGGTGAGCTTCTGCACTTTGTCCTCAAACGCATAAGATCACTGCTGCTCTACACTGTGTCAGGCAGTAAAGGTGTCACCAACCTTGCGCTGATTTGCACGGGGAAAGTTCTGCACTGATAACTCAAAGGCAAAGAGGATGCCAGATGGTGCCCTGGCGCCAGTGTTCCTGAGGTCATACATCTGATCTAGTGCCGCTCTGCCCCAGAGGGATTGCCATCTGATGGCAGCAGGGCCACTACCCTGGAGAGAGAGACAGTCATCATGGTTATCGTATTGGCGACATCAATTTGTCTAGCACTTATAATGCATGCTGACACATTCTTTTGGAGCCTCACGACAGTCCTGTGAGTGCAACAGGGCAAGTGTTATGATTCCCATTCTGAAACTGAGATGGGGGGACTGTGGAGTGAATTGCCCAAGGTGGTTTTGGCTCCTAGGAGGCTTTCAAGAAGTATTTGTTGAGTGAATGAACGAATGGGTTCATGCTGCCTCAAAGTCATGTCCCTCGGTTTGCTTCTGGAACCACATCCAGAGGAAGGTCTAGGACTAAGGTCCTAGGAACCTGCAGCTTCCACCTGAACCAGATGGTAGGAAATCACCGCCAGTTCCCCTTAATTAATTCTTCTGCATGTCAAAGGGCTCGACGCTAGAGAGGGTGCTTTGAAGGTGTAGATGTGTAGCAGGCAGGGAGAGATATTGTGCTTCTGATGGACCAAGCATGGTTCTAAGGGATATATTCACTTATTTAATTTTCTCAACAAACCTAGATAGGTACTATCATGATATCCATAACAAATTAAGAAAGTGGAGCACAGAGAGGTTGAACAACTTTCCTAAGGGTCCAAAACTATAGAGTGAAGACCCAGGTTTAAACTTTGGTGGTCAGTCCTCAGCGTCTGGGCTGTTGAGCGCTCTGCCATACCTCCTCTTTATTTTCTTCCAGAATGTGCAAGCTCTTGCTCTCCGTATCTCATTGTCCCAGTGGTCTCAGAGTTCAGGTACAGGTGGCATGAAGGAAGCAGCTCTGGCCGAGGTGTAGGACTGTAAGCTTAGGAACAAGAGGAGACAGTAGATAATAGCAGATATATTTCTTGTGAATTTTATTATGATTTTTTTTAATAATACACGTTCTTATTAGTTATCTATTTTATACATATTAGTGTATAGCAGATATTTTTGCTGGGCTAAAGAACTTACCTTTTAAACAAACTCTCAAGCCCACTGTCAAGTCCCTGCACTTTCTCTAGCTTCAGGAAATGGACTCAAGGCCAAAATTCTTTGTGAAAGAATTCTACTTCAATTCTTTCCAGAGAAATTGCAGTCCAATCTGGAGATAAAACTCAGGACTTCTAGCTTCTAGTGCAAATACCAGACACCAGATCATGGTCCTTAAAAATGTATATTATTTTCTTTAATCAATATTTTAAATTTTAATAAAAGGCAAACAAATGTTTCTACTCATTATTCTGTAACTAGTTTGGCAATGATGATCAAATTGCATCTCAGGGAAGGAGGTGAATTCCCCATAACCTGGGGAAAAACAGATGACTCAGGTCATTTAATCACACTCTGGGATATTCATACTTAAAGATACTCATGCCTCCTGGTGGGCAACCCTGGGGAAGAGTCTGTTGGTCCAAGCTTCTTCTATTACCCAGTCCGTTATCCAAGATTCCTTCATGTTACCCAGGCATGGCATCTCGGAGAGCACAGAAAGTGTCACCAGATGCCAGAACAGTCTGTGACAACACAGGGCAGCAACAGGCCAAATGTGTCCCATTGTGCCCTGAAGTCATCCTCAAATGACATTCCCTATTGATAATCTTACTTAGATTATGAGCTACCCACAGAGATATAACACCAATCCTGACCTTATTCTAACCAGACCATGGACACTAATCCTTACCTGGTACCACTCATGACCCTCAGAATAATTTTAACCATAGACGATAGCTTGCAATTGATAGCTCGTGGACTATTTGTTGATTATTTATTATTTGTGCCCTTAAGTTTCCCAAGTTAAGCAAGATACCTATGCTTTGAAGAATTGTTCCAAGACCGAAGTTTTAAGAAATTAATTGAATTTTAAAATAAGTAAATTGCATGGCATCTGAGATTCAAAAGGGATCTGAGAAATCCCCTTGCCTATTTCTCCCCTTTCCAAGCTGGACACCACCCTATGCCATACAGTTTGTGGGATCTGACCTCTGATACAGTGGCTACTGATGGTTTTCAACAAGAGAGAAAATTTTTATTGAGAATCAGGATTTCTGAGAAGCGCTCTAGGGTGACTGGGTTAA
>NW_006785351.1:1103785-1112857 GCF_000442215.2 Lipotes vexillifer | reverse complement strand
GAAAGAGTCTAAGTGGAGATTAGGAAATTTATGAGACTGCATGACTCAGACAAAGAACGTGTACTTGGCACCTGGAAAGCCTTAGGTTTAAAAGCTTTGTTCTGCTGCTTAGGAGCTGGGAGAACTTGAGCAAGTTATTCAACCTCTCTGAGCCTCCTGAGCCTTTCTCTTCATCTGTAAAGCAGGGATCTCAGGGCTGCCAGGATTCATGAGACACTCTATTCAAAGGGCACAGTGCATGCGTGACACACAGTGGGTTCTCCATCTGATCTCGGAGGGACATCAGTGAGCGGTCCTGAAGAGAGATCTTAGTTCCCTGCCCAGGAATTGAACCTGGGTAGCCTGGATGAAAACCAGGAATCCTAACCGCTAGGCCACCAGGGGCTAGAGGCTAGAGGCAAAGTGGCCCTGGCTCTTTCCTCCATTTGAAAGTAAGAATGTTTCAAGGAGGCAAAAATTGTAAAAACAGGTACAAAGTTTATTATTAGACACACAGCACAAGGAATGGGAGAGCACACAGAGAAGCAGTTTGTTTATCTAAGACAGAAGCAAGGCAGAGATACACGCCCAGAGAGAAAGGGTATGGGCGTCCTCTCTAAGGAGGAGTGCAGTAAAGAGGTGATTTAAATCCCTTGTATAGGACAGTTCTTCTGGGTCTCCGTTTACCTTTGGCCAACTATCTCGTTTCTTTTTTCACACCTGACTGGTCCCAGGACCCTCCCCAACATGCGTGCGCAATGTTTTGCTAAGATGGATCCCATCGCAGAGGCGTGTGGGTGCATGTCCACACTTATTATGGGGTGGTGCCCCCTCCCTTTATGACCCCCAAGGAGCCTTCCTGTGCATGTGTAGACAGGAGAGTTCTTGACCTCAGGAGTGGGACCCTTATCTCTTTACTTCAGCAGAGCTCAGCTCTGCCACTGGCTTTGTCCTTGGAGTGTCTGGGTGAGAACAAAGCTTCAGTTTTACTCCACGTGACAAACACCAGCTGTCCGGCCCAGGGACCCATCTATCTCCTACTTCACATCCATCCGATTCCCCTTGCACTTTCCCGATGTCCTGCATTTGGCTTCACACTCAGGACAGGCAGCGAGATTTGGCTACACAGACTGTCTCAGAGACGAGGCAGAGAAAAATGCCCTGTTGGTGTTCAGAGTGCTTCCAGGTGCTGAGGAGAAAGCCACCATTTGTAATATGAAAATTCACACGCAGGTGCTCGGGGCAAAGGGTGGCCCCAGAGCCAGAGCATCCAGTGTGTAAGGTTGATACTCCCATCTGGAATGTGGCCTGAAAGCTGTCCTGTTCCCTGTCTCCACACACCTTGTCCATTAGCTCTGAGGTTCAAGAAACATTTTGCAGAAAAAAATAATTAACAGACCCCAGGATCAGCCAGATTCCTGGGAAGGAAGGGAAGGAGGGGAGGATTTAGGCCAGGTTTCAGTCACTGATCACCAACTGCTTCATATCCCCCGTGGATTTCTTGTCAATGATTATTCAATCTCAGGCCTGACCTTTCTATTCTAAATAACACTGCAATATCAGCGCAGCCCAGCCCACAGCTTTCGCAGGAAATTAACTGTATCTGGCTCTCACAGGAGACCCAAGAAATCCCCTCAGTAACTAAGCCCAGACGGGTTTACAGAAAAAAAGACCCAGCATTATCTCCTTCTCATACGCTCCTCCTAATACCCGTCTAAATATCACAGGGCTCCCAGCTGTTTAATTCTAATAACTACTCATCTATTCTCAAAACAGACAAATGTTAGGTCTCAGGTGGGCCCCAAGCGTTTCGTGCTGGAGGAAGAAGAGAATCTGGAGAGAGAAAAGGAAGAGAGAGTCTCACAGCCAGCTTTAGATTTCAGCTCGTGTACGACGGCAGCTTAAGAAAATGGCTGATGGTTTCCCGCTTGGCCAGAGCTGGAGGTGACTTCTGAGGGAGGCCACTTTTATAACCAGTGTCCACACGGAGCTGTCCTTCCTTTCCCCGGTGTAACCGGGTTTCAGAGCAGCTCCCCAGGGCAGGAAGGGCTTTGAGAGCCCCCAGACCGAGTGGGATCAGCCTCCCTGCATCCTGACAGCTGGGGGGAGCTGGGAGGGGCAGCACAAACTCCTGGTTTGGTTAAGGGTTCAAGCTTTATTGGAAAATCTTCCTGTTCTGAATCGGTGTTTGGATCTGAGTTTAGAGGCTTACCCCAAACACAGGAGCCCTATGTGGAGCGTAAGAAAGGCAGGGACAGCAAGACCTCAGGTGACCTCTGAAACCTAGCTCATCTGCAAGTAACATGGTCCAAGGGATGGGTGGGACCAAAGGGGGACCATAGGACACTTTGGCTTGGAAAATGCCTGGAAACACCTGGATCTGTGTCACTGGGTATGAAGAAATTCTCTGTCGTGGGTTTCTTTGGCCCTTAAAGGATTCACAGTGGTTGGGAGTTAATGAGAAGCGCTTATGGAGGGTCTGGGCTCACAGACGGAGCCCCCCGACAGTCTGTGGGGCTGGCACCCTCCTCCCCCAGCTGATGCTCAGTTGGGAGCCAGGTATAGAGCATGACTCAGATCCTTTGAGTCCCTCTAAGAGCCAATTACAATCTTGCGACTCAGATGGTGCCGAGATGGTGAAGGATTTCACCATTGTCTGGACACTGCACGGTGCTTCCTCATACATGTCAGTGGTCCTCCAAGCATGGCTGAGACCCTCGCTGGCAGATGACAAGGGTTCTCCCGGACGTTGGCAGATAAGCCTCTGGCAGTTTGAATGTTGGTTCTTGTCGCAGGTGTGTATTAATAGTGAGCTTTCACTTTAACGAAACCTAAGTATTGCCTCAGGGATGCCCTACCCCAGTCAGCCCAGACATTAGATTCATCTGCTGAGGTTTCTTTAGATGCTATATGACAGTTGACTGGGTGGTCAATAGGGCTTGACTCCACTGAAAAACCTGTAGGTTACAATTCTAAATCCATGGTTAAAACCCCATGAGATCCATCTGTCTCCTTCTGCCCTGCTTGTCAGGGAGCCTGGGTAACTACAACAGGCCAGGAAGAGGTGGGATAACTTCCCAGATTTGGCTTCATGTGGCTCCGGCAGGTTTCTAGGAAAGACTCAAGGACCAGAATAGGGCTACCTCTCTGGCCATTGGCTCACATGTCCCTGAATCTTGCAACAACACTCTTGAGCTTTGGCTTCAGTCCCGATCGGCACTGCTATCACTCATTTAACAAGAACTTACTGAGTACCTTCTATGTGTCATGACCTGTGCTAAATATCAGGGGTAGATAACCAAATGAAGCAGATCAAAAAAAACAAACAAACAAACAAAAAAAACAACAACCCCTGCCCTCTGAGAGGACACAGTACAATAAAGGAGAGAGGCATAGACAAAATAAATAAGTAAAATATTAGTAAATGTTAGTGATAAGTGCTAAAAATAAAAAAAGTTAGCAGAGAAAGGAGAGAGTGAATATTTGGCTGGGGCAGGCAGTAGAGCAGGTCATTTTCATTGGGATGGCTAGGGGAGACCTCACTAAGAAGGTGACATTTAAACAAGACCTAAAGGCAGCAAGCCACATGGATATCTGTGGCAAAAGCAATCCAGGCAGATACAGCATGTTCAAAGGTCCTGAAGCAGGAGCTTGCCTGGCATTTCAAGGAACAGCACAGAGGCTGGCATGCCTGCAACAGAGAGACCAAGAGGGACAGCAGTAGGTTTAGTAACTAAGGGACCCCAAAGTCCATTGTCAGGGACTATACCTTCTACTTGGACAGACATGAGTCCAGAGTATTTAAGTAGAGAAGCACTGATCTGGAACTCAAGTGATCTAGATCCTAGTTTCAACTTTGCTACTAAGTAGATCTATAACCAAGTAATTTTAGTTATCCTTGTCCTAAAATTACTTTGCTTCTAGCGACTTTAGTTTCATCACCTTCAAAATGAGGAGTTTGTACTTCTGAATTCTAGCATCTTTTTAGCTCTGAAAGTCTGTGATTCTAGCCAAACAAATTCAAAACTAAATCAAAGTGTGTTAGCATTGGAAGGGCACATTTCCACATTCTTGCTTGTCCAGGGTTCCTTTGGACAGATAACTGTGAGAAACCAGGAGGGCATTACTCTCCATCTCCTATTTAGTTCAGAGTGTGGAGACAGATCAGAAGTATAGAAAACTCATCTATATCTCTACGGGGGTCTTAAATCCCACGTCCTCTCCTCTTTCACATGTGCTTGTCAAGCAGATCAAGCTGATTATCTAAAACACTCTAGTTTTATAATGATTGTTCCCTCCTATTTAATTGAGCCCCTATGACATAAGCTGTCCCGGGGAAAGCTCAATGGAAGACAGAGGAGAAAGATTTAAGACAGGTGCTCCATCCCTGGAGAACTGATGATCAGGCAAGAGTTGTCTAGTCTAAAACTAGACAAAATGTACTCATAGGATCCAGCTAAGTGACAGTACAAAATGGTAAACAGTCGGTGCCTAATGACAGGTATACACAGTGGGTACTGCAGGGGTTTAGAGAGTAGGTGCTCTCAGCAGGCAGAGGGCCTGAGGGGACCTCAGAAAGATGTAGGGTGACAGCCAGACCTTGGAAGCCAGGTAGATTTGATGGGTGAATGAATATTACTGCCTCCAATTTATTGGCTCAATAAAGCAGGCATTACATGGTGGGTAAGTAAATGTAAAGCAGGTTGGCAGTTTAATGTTGTGCTCACAGGCCCGGGCAGTGGGTGATTTGGGTTTTCACGAAGTGATCAAAAACATATTCCTACAGATTTCATGACATCTCTTTTTAGGACATCCTCCTGAGCCTGCATCAACATAGGTAGTTAAGATGGATCTTGGGGGAAAGGTCAGGTCTGGAGATAAGCTACTTCCAGAGTCTTCTGGGGCTCTCAAGAGGTCTGCTGCTTTGCCAAATCTCCATCACCAATCTGGAGTCCTTGGTGAGTCTGTGAGCATAGCGTCTGCCCAAAGAGTGGTGAAGGAGGCTGATGGAATCCCCAAATCACAGAGTCGGAAGGAACCGCCTCCCAGGAAGAAAAGTCCACTCTTTCCTGTTGCTCTTCTGTACATCATTCTCTATCATAGCACAGATAAGGAATTTTGTCTGACAGATACCGTGCTTTACACATCACATTATTTCATTCTGCCTTCACCAACTCTACGAAGTGCGTGCTGTCCCCATTTTATAGTTAAGCACACTGTGACTCGGAAAGATTAAGTAACTTGTCCAAAGATATACAGCCAGTATGTAGTAGAGTCAGGATTTGAACCCAGCTCTGTCTGACTCTAAAGGCCAGGTACACTTGTTTGTTTAAAAGAACACACCAAGCTCAAAGTTTCCCTTTATAAGGATAGAGATAATATCTTACTCATCTCTGTGTCTCCAGTACCTAGCCTAGTAGCATACAGTAGATGTCCAAAATTGAAAGCAGCAGTGCATCAACTCAGCTCATCTTAATCTTTTTGGGGTAGAGTTTCAGGTTCCATAAAGGATCTGAAGAAATCCCAGAGAAAAATGAACTTATGCACATACTTACAGGATTTTGCAAGCAATTTCTGGGGGCATGTGGGCTGCCCGTTGAGCCCTGCTCCAGAGGGTGTATTAATCACTTAACAACATCCTTCACAGGTAATCCTGCAGCCTCAGCCTGGATGCTTCCAGGTATGGGCAGTTCACTCCCTCCCCGATTGTGACAGCGTTGATGGTTAGAGGTAACTTCCTTATATTGAATAGCAACCTTCCTTTCTGTAATGCCACCCTCATCCTCATTCTTCTCTGAGCAACTTTAAACAGGGAAGGAGCTAGGAATTTGTATCACAGAGCTCTGATTTATCATCATGTACATAACTGCTTTTCTAATGTTTGTAAATACTTGTCCTGAGCTTCCCTTGTCTTCCCTGGCCTCCACTGTTCTTTGCTCTGATGGAGCTTATGTCTTCGCCCTATCCTGATTCTTTGTCTTTGAAAAAAGCACAGCTTATCACCACCCCTATTAAAGTGTAGTACCCAGAGAGGGGCAGTGGAGACAGGCATTGTTTCTCCCTTTGTTCCAGACAATGAGCTTGCCTTTACATTGCTTAAGACTGCGTTTGCTTTCGGGCAGCCACTTCACCCCACTGACCCACTAATGAGCAAAGAGTCACGTAATGCCCCCCAAGTCTTTTCCAGGTGTGCTGTTGATAAGCCCTATCTCCCCACTGGGCATGTGTACAGCTTGCCATTCAGACCTAATTGCAGTACCGTTACATTTATCCTTGTTAAATGCCATCCTATTAGATTTGGTCCTTGAGTCCAGCCTGGCGAGACCTTTTTGGATCCTGATTTTGTCATCTAGCATATTAGCTCATTACTCTCAGACAATGTATTCAATGTGCAGCAGAGACCTACCATTTTGGGAGCATGTCTCTGACAGATACTGTGCTTTACACACCACATTATTTCATTCTGCCTTCACCAACTCTACAAAGTGCGTGCTGTCCCCATTTTATAGTTAAGCACACTGTGACTTGGAAAGATTAAGTAACTTGTCCAAAGATATACAGCCAGTATGTAGTAGAGTCAGGATTTGAACCCGGCTCTGTCTGACTCCAGAGGCCAGGTACATAGCCACCCTCCTATGCTGCTTTCATCCAAGCCATTAATATTTTGCACAGGACAGGACAGGTCCAGGGCCTTGTAGAAAAATACCTGAGAGTGATTTTGCCTGAGGGTTGATTCATGTATCATGATTCCTTCCCTGTGATTGGCATGTTACCTCCCACGGTACCCACCTGATCCCAAGGAATAACAAGAAGAATTTTGTGCACTGTTTTGAAGAAATGTACTTATAGTAATTCTGTGCTATTCTATGAGTCCCTTCCCTAATAGTAAATGATGTGAATGTGGGGTGACTTCTTTGTGGTAGCTTCATGCTGCCCTCTCTTAAGTCCCAGATTCCTTTACTACCTGCTCTGAAATGGTTGTTTAAAGAATTAAGTCTAGACTCTTGCCCAGGAATACTGCTGAGTCTTCTCCATTGGGATTTGGGGGGGACACTTTCTTTCACCAGGCTTCTAAGAGCTACAGCAAAATATCTCTCAAATATCCCATATCCCCATCCTAATTAATTACAGATCAATCTTCCATGAATTTACATAAAACTTTGTTGAATATGCTTTAAAATCTTAGCCAGTACTACCTTTTAAACTACAGACTTCCACTTACATATGTGACTCACAGGACCAGTGTCCAGTGACAACCTTACATTTAGGCCTTACAGTGACAGCTTTTGTAAAAATTATTACTACAGAAATAAATTCTTATTGGCTTTTAATTTCAAAAACCCTAATTAAGTTTCTTAACAGTTTCTTTTGTGGCAGACACCTTTGACCTGAGACCACTGAGGAATCCAGGGAAAAGGTGGAGACAAGGCTTTTTACAAAGATTGTTTAGAGAACAACAGTAAAAAAAAAAAAAAAGAAAAAAAGAAATAGGGACATGAAGGGAGCAGGCACACACCTTTTGTTCTGGTTCTGGGCTTGAAAACCAAACCTCCGCAGGTGACAAGTCTGAGCATCTGATAAGGGGGGCTGCATCCCCAGAATTCTGAGGTGTGTACTTTCCAAGAAGCTGTTCACTTTTGGGGTGGTTCCTTTAAACTTTTTCTTATCCCTATTGGGTATAGTTTGATTTAGGGACCATTAGACTCAGGTATTAGATCTTCTAAGAGTGCAGTCCTGTCTTCTGCATCTTTCAGTGAGACCTTCTACCTATTTTCTCTCTGCTGTGAGATCTTCTGTCACAGCAGATCTCTGTCTTGACTGATATTTTACGTATAAATAAAATGCCTGTATATATGTAAGTATATGTATTAAATCGCCTATATCATGATACTTATTTAACTATATGCACTTTGCATGTTTTATATTAAATATATTATTTTACACATACACATACATTCTTACAGTATAATTTTCACACACATCAATCCACACTCATAATCATCTTTCTATTGCACATTTCCATGGATTTTTTTTTTTTTTTTGCGGCACGCGGGCCTCTCACTGTTGTGGCCTCTCCCGTTACGGAGCACAGGCTCCGGACGCGCAGGCTCAGTGGCCATGGCTCACGGGCCCAGCCGCTCCGCGGCATGTGGGATCCTCCCGGACCGGGGCACGAACCCGTGTCCCTTGTATCGGCAGGCGGACTCTCAACTGCTGCGCCACCAGGGAAGCCCCTCTATTGCACATTTTAATGTGCAGTAGAAAGGTAGAGTCATTATAGGTTACTGTAGACAGGAAAATGGGGGGCTCTGGAGCTTGCTCCTCAAAACCCTCCTGCATCACAAAACCCCCTTGCATGAAGACTAAAGGCACAGAATTTATACCAAGTTCCATTCTACATAAGTTCATAAGTATCATAGGATGGAAGAAATAGAAAGGTCTTTGAAAGAACCAAAGCTAGTCATCCCAATATGGTGGTGAAAAATTTACAGTCCAGAGACACTTGCCTAAAATGACATGGCTTATTGTCAGAGTATAAACTCTGGGTTCATCCTGGCTGGCTCGGTTCTCTGGGAAGCAGACACTCAGGTGAAATAAGGACTTAAAAATGTTTATTGGAGAGTTACATCTGTGAAGGAAAAGGGGAAGGAAGCATGACTGGGTAGAGAAGCCATCAAACAGTGTGCACACCCGAAAAAGAGGAGCTCTGGAACAAAGCCTGCCTTTTAGATGAGTCCCACGTTGGGCAGAAAAGGCCAACCTTTGGACAATGGCCATGCTCAGTCCCTGTCTGAGGTGGACCCTGGAGGCTCTAACAAGCAGAGACTGCCAGCTAACACACACCTCGGGGCTGGGCAATGAGCCCTTCCTTGAAGAGAGATGCGAGTGGTGGATTTCCATGCCTGCCATACACCTGGGGTTCACACCTGTAGGCTCCATATCAGTTTTAGAGAGACATAGCTTCAGTGACTTATAGTAATGCTTATTTTTATTTATTGTAAAGTAAGAGTATTATCTCAGTAGATACATTACAAATGCCAAGGGGAAAAAAACATATATATATATATATATATGTATATATATATATATATA
>NW_006785351.1:1055430-1103729 GCF_000442215.2 Lipotes vexillifer | reverse complement strand
ATATATATATATATATATATATATATATATACTAACTGGTTTTTCATTAAAATATTTTACAGCCGGCACTTGGGCAAACTATTGGAAATGGCCTAAGGTGTCTCCAGAGTGGAGGTCAGTGAACTCAGGACAACCCCTTGGATTTTCCATTACTGAAGATTTAGATGAAATAATAAATAAATTATTATTAAGCACTTTGCAAATCCAGTGTTATGTAAATGCTAAATAATCCTAATAATAGAGTAGTATGCTGATCTTGATAAATGTGTCGGCTACCACGTCATTGAAAGTGGATGGCGCAGCAACGTCAGTTAAGATGAATTAGGTCCTCATTCTCAGAGCTCAGCACCTTCGCGGTCTCTTCTGCTGAGAGGCTCAAGCCTCCATGTGCGCCCCTGAACTTGCCCCGCCCCCGATCTCTGTGAGACAATTAGCTGAGGAGAGGGATGCTGGGTGGCTTTAAGGGGGTCGTAAAAAGGCTCCTGTGTAGGGATATTGAAAGCAGGCTGAGGTGAGTGCGTAAGGATTTGCACTTCTGAGAAGTCAGGTCTAATCTATAAGGCGAAAGCGGGCAGAGAACGAACATTTATTGAGTTCGTCCTGTGACCCAGGCCCTGTGATCAGGGCTCTGGGTTTATTATCTCATTTATCCTCCAGGCCAGCACATTATGGTAACAGAGGAGTGGAATAGAGCAGAAGGCATGACTGTTTTCTGTAGAAAAGCATAAAGCCTGAGCCCAGCCGTGTAGCTGGTGTTTTGCTTTTTGCATTCTGGGCAGGAATGGGACCTGGAGGATGATGGTGAGGGGCCTCCAGGGCATGAGGGAAAGCTTGATCCAATGATTGATCACAGCCCCCAAGTGCTCAGACCTTTCAGGACACACATTTGTATGGTGACAGTCACTTCACCCTTTGGGGTACACCCAGAATAACTGCTCCCCCTCTCCACTGTGGACCTGAAGCCACCTGGACAGCAAAGTCCAACGGAGCCTCACTCAGACCTTCCACACACCTCCACAACAGTCAGCAGATACTGATCCAGGGTTACCAGGAGCCAAACACTCCACTGAGGGGCGTATGCACATCACCTCATTTAATTCTCCCGGCAACACTGTGATGCAGGATTTATTGCCTCTGAGTTTTCACCCGAAGTGAGAACACCTAAGATTTTGCCAAGTAACTTGCAAAAGTCACACAACTAGTTCAAGAGGAAAGAGATGAGAACCAGGTCCGTCAGCAAAGCCTGGGCTTTTAACTATGGGGAATCCTGTCACACCACCTGTGAACTCAGAGGTCCTGATGCTTGGGGATTTGTTTCTTTTTTGCCCAACACTGGGCTGTGTTATTAATAATGATTAATTATTCTTTGTTTAACTGTCTGATTTTGAGGGTATAAAAGTAGCTTGTTTGTTTCAACAGTTTCTTTTATTCAGCATAATTGACATATAATAAACTGTACATATTTGAAATACACAATTTGGTTAATTTTGACATACATATGCACCAGTGATGCCATCACCACAATCAAGGTAGTAAACATATCCATCACCTTCAAAAGTTTTCTTTTCGATTCATCCATCCCACCCCATTCACCTAATACCCTCCCCAAGCAACCATTGATCTGTTCTCTGTCAGTGTCATTAGCTTGCATTTTCCAGAGTTTTATATAAATGGAATCATGTAGTATATAGTTTTTGTTGGTCTGGCTTCTCTCACTCAGCATAGATATCTTGTGATTCATCCAAGTGGTTTCTTTTTTTTTTTTTTTGCAGTACGCGGGCCTCTCACTGCTGTGGCCTCTCCCATTGCAGAGCACAGGCTCCGGACACGCAGGCTCAGCGGCCATGGCTCACGGGCCCAGCCGCTCGGCGGCATGTGGGATCTTCCCGGACCGGGGCACGAACCCGTGTCCCCTGCATCGGCAGGCGGACTCTCAACCACTGCGCCACCAGGGAAGCCCCAAGTGTTTTCTTTTTCTTTGTTTTATTTACAGAGACATAAGGACTTGGAATAATTAGTATGTATTTAATTTTAGCTTTCGACTCAGTCCAGAGTACAAATTCTAGTTCTCTCACTTACTATCGGTGGGCTAAGTGGTCATTTCCTTAACCTCTACAAGGCTTAATTTTCTCATCTGTGAAATGGGTGTAATAAAAGCTACGTTACAGAGTTGGTGTGTGAGTTAGATGAGGTAATATAGGTAAAATGAATAGCGCAGAATCTGTCCATGATAAGCACTTAGTTTTGCAATTAAAATAAAATTTTTTTTTTCATCAAAATCCCCTTTGATGTCCTTCGGTCCTCACTATCAAGTAATATAATAATAGCTGGCATATATTGTGCCAAGTAGAATACTAAATGTGACATACAAATTAGCCCTTTTCATTTTCACAAGAAGCCTAGCAAGTATGTGGGGGACATTATTACCCCAGTTAGAGTTGAGGAAACCGAAATAGAGAAGTATGGCAATCACCCATTCTCACAGATGGTAGGTGGTGGATCAGAATTTGAACTGAGGCTGTAGGGGTCAAGACCCATTTTTTGATTGGGCTGCCTTTCCATATGCAGTGATGTCATCCACTAACACTAGGGTTCAAGTTTTAGGAAAAAAACAGACATGAAAACCATATTAGTAACTAAGTAAAAGAGAAATAACTAATAAAATTTTAAAAATTATCATTGATACACCAATTATTAAGGGATACCCAGTACTCCAAATGTACTATAGGCAGGTACTTGTAATTTGACATTATGAAGAGGAATCCACGCCTGATTCTAGGTCTAACTGTGAATAAATCAAAGACAAGGAATCTGTAAAGAAGTAATTAAGGCAGCTAGAATAGATTCTGCCTTTCCTGGAAACACCGGAGAGGGTGCTGAGTGTTCTATGTCTGAGTCTTAAGTATTAGAGCAAGCCCAGAAAGTAGGCCTATCAGTGAGGTTGCACAGTCCCAGCTGAGCAGGCTGTATGCACCCCAAGTTTGGGGACTGACTGTCAATTTAGAGTCCATTGGAATAGCTGTTACAGTAGAATAGAGAAACTCAGCTATATCTTCGCTTGTCTTAAGTACAGTAATTGGTTTTCACTAAAGATTCGGAATTTGATAGAACAGAGTAAGGGTGATTTTAATTCAGTTCAGATGGACAAACATTTCTTATTTGCCTGATATGCACAGAATCTCTGCTTTGGAGAAATTCCTGTTTTTAGTGGGATAGAAGATGAAAGATACAAATAAAATAATTTCAGTGGTGAAAAAAAGATCTGAATTGAAGGGATATTTAGAAGTCAAAATTGATAAACTCATTGTACACCTAGAAGTAGGCATAAAGGAAAGGTTGGGGTTATGGTCTGCAAAGTGTGAGCCACTCAGAAACACAGAGAATTAAGACAGACTTTGCAAACTACGTAAGTAATGAGGGCAATTTTGGGAACCTTGGCTTTGAGGTGTAAGAGGACATCCAGGTGGAAACTCCTAACAGGCGGTTGTGTTCCTGCATACTAAGCTCAGGGGTGAGGTCAAGGTTGAAGATAAAGGCTTGTGAGTTGTCAGCATATGGGATGGATGCCGTGGAAGGCATGGGAATGGATGTGATCTCCCAGCGGAGTGTGTGGAGTGAGACGAAGTTGTTAACACGGTCGTCCGGATGGTTAAAAATAGGTTGGACCGAATACCAATATCAGAAAGCATATTAAAGTTATGGGAATGGAGATTATCATTTAGATCTTTCCTAGTCCCAACTTTTTCAAATCTGCTCATTTCAAGCATACGCCATTTATTCCCTGTGAATAGATGCGAATTATAATTCAATGTATCCCATTGAAAGGCAGGATTTAAAAGGAAAAAGAACCCCAAAGCAAACACAAAAGCCTGCTCTGGGTGTGGTCCTTCACCTACTAGTGGGGGCGGTCGCTCTGGAAGACCCTGGGGTGGGGATGGTGGGCAGAGGTGCAGGTGGGGTAGAGCAGCTCTTCTGTGAACATAAATCTGACATCAACAGTGGTGTCTTTCTGAACCAGTTTTCCTTTATCAGGGGTGGAGAAGATTAAGATACTGAACTGAAAAGAAGGCTTACAGTTTATGATTTTTAGCTAGTTGTGTACTGACCTCATCAAACTTTAAACTATGGCTGCTCATCTCCTCATACCCCTATTTCTCTATCATTCAGTCAACAAACACATGTTGAACACCTTCTCTGTGTAGGCACATGTCAAGTGCTAGGGCCACAGAGAGGAGTAGTATTTGGTTCTTGTTCTTGAGAAACAGAGAATACACTCCTAATAGTGTGCTAATTACCAAAACGTTTCCCATTGGCATCGTCCTTTATATGTGTCAAAGAAATCTCATCTCATTATAGTGTTGGAGTTCTACAACACGTCAGTGAAGGAAGTAGGGCAATGATAATTATTATTCATATTATATACATATAATATTATAATATATATTATGCATATATCCTGCATATTATTATTATGCATGGGTAGCTGAGACACAGAGGTGGATGGACTTGAGGAAGGTCAATCAGTGGCTGAGATCCAGATCTTTTTGGCCAAGTGTTCTTTCTGCTAAGGAGAGTGTTTTCTTCCCCAGCATGCTCATCCTGGGCACCTTGCCTTTGCAATTTCCTGGTTGTCTTTTTTATCTCTTTCTGCTGACAAATTTGACAGGCCCTTGGGGAATAGTGACCCAAGAATAACTTGCCTTTGGTCAAGCACTAAATCCCACAGGTGTAGGACAGACTTTGGAGGAGCCACTATCCCTCTCTCTGCTCCCTCAAAGCCCCCACTGTTTGTCTGGAGGGAAGTATGCTTATCAGTTCTGTACGTACCAGGGAACAGCTAGCAAAACCAAATTAGCTCAAACTGGCTGCCGTTCAGGTCAGCTAATTAAATTAGCTATTGTTGCATTACTGATAAGGACAGTTTGGAAAAGGAAAAAAGTCACTCATCCCAGCAGCCATAGGCTAATGCCAAGAAAATGTGTTAATGGGAACACTCTGAAAGGAAACCCCTCTGACTAGCAGCAGTACCTAGGGGTCTTTGGTGGACTGTTCTCCTAGCCATCTGCTCTAATCTCAATGCTCCCAGCCCTCTCTGGCTCTGATCCTTATGGGTACTACCACTCTCCAGCTTTCTGGTACCCAGTTGCAGCCAGGGCAACCCTTTCCTTTTCCCACCATGAGTTCATCTTCCTGGGAGTCTGGAAAGAAATGGGAATTTTTCTGTGAGAAAATAGCTCACTGATATGTCCTAAAATATAATCTCGCCATAGCATAAAAGCCAGTTGATATTTGCAAGAGCCAGAAAGAAAGTTGGGGGTGGGGGGGAAGAGACAGAGACAGAGAGAGAGGGAGGGAGGAGGGAGGGAGGGAAGGAAGGAAAGAAGGTAGGGAGGAAGGAAGAAAGGAGAAAGAAAGAGGGGAAGGAGGGAAGGAAAGAAGAAGGAAGGAAGGAAGGGAGAATGGGAAGGAAGAGGAAGAAAAGAACTAGAAAGGTCCTAAAAGTCTTTATTTTTTCCATCCCAGCATCTGCCCCTCTGCTTGGTAACAGCCTCTCCACCATTATAGGCAGCCTTGTTGAGGATCTAATTAAGTTGGCTGCTATCTTTGGTTGAGATTTGCACACATGGACGTACCCTACTGGCCTCTGTCCTAGGGCTCTGGGTCTTGAGTAAAGAGCTACAGGAGAGAGTGTTAGGTGCTCACTAGCTTTAGCAGCAGCGCTTCAATGAAACCTCTTCCCCCACACTGTACCCCTCCCACCATCAGCCTCCACCCTCCTCAACTCACCCACCAAACTGTCCTGGTTGCATCTTTTTCCAAGACTAATTACCCAGCCTTCCCTAAGTTCTGTGAACTAACTGATAGCTTTCTGGTTCGTTCCTTTTCTGCTTAAATTAACCAGTCTGTTTCATGTAATCCAAGTGACTTAGAGATTGTTTAGTCCAACCCCTTTCTTTGACAGAGGAGGCTGAGGACCAGAGATATTAAGTGATATGCTCAGAATCACACAGATAATAATTAGCACATGGGGCCTAGCAGGCCTCTAACTCCATGAGATGCTGCTGCCTGAATACAGAGCTCACTGTGCATCTCCTGAGAAAGTGGGGCAACTCCCGGAAACTGCCTGAGAGTCTGCAGGGAGAGCCTGGGAAATTCTCAACGGCTACCCTCATTTTCATGACTCCCTTTTCTTTCTTTTTTTTTGTGTATGTGTATTTTTTAAATTGAGGTGAAATTTATATACCATACAGTTAGCCATTAAAAAGTGTACAATGCGGAAGTATTCAGAGTATTCAACAATGTTGTACAACAAGCATCTCTCTCGAGGTTCAAAACGTTTTCATCATCCTATAAAAACACCCCACACCCATTAAGTAATCATTCCCCGTTCCTCCCGTCCCCATCACCTGGTAACCTCTAGGCTGCTTTCTGTCTCTGTGGATTTGCCTATTACGGATATATCATATAAAAGGAATCATATAATAGGTGAGATTTTGTGTCTGGCTTCTTTCACTCAGCATAATGTTTTCAAAGTTCATCTATGTCATAGCAAGTGTCAGTACTTTGTCCCTTTTCGTAGCTGAATAATATTCTATTGTGTGGCTATAGCACATTTTATTCATCCATTTATTTGTTGATGAGAATTTGAGCTGTTTCCACCTTTTGGTTATTATGACAGTGTCCCTATGAACATTCATGTATGAGTAAGTTTCTGTCTGGACATGTGTTCATTTCTCTTGGATATATACTGAGAATGGAATGGCTGGGTCGTCTGATAATTCTATATTTAACTTTTGGAGAAACTGCCAAACTGTTTTCCACAGCATATTTCTCCCAGCAATTTTTTTCTGACTGTACCTTCCCTAGACCTTGTCCTGTCTGCCTCTGTGGCCCATTCAGTGGCTTGCATCTTGTAGGTATCACAATGGGGGAAATATTTATTACTGTAACAGGAACTACTAAAGAGAGAATGATCTTTTTGGAGAAAAAGAAGAGTGACTTTTGAGGTGTCAGTGTTATGAGGCAAGTGTGAAGACATAAGAGGAATGGAGATGCTGCTCTTTATCATACAGAGAGATGACTTTGGAGTGCTCAGGATAGCAGAAAGGAAAGAAGGAGGAAAGGTAGAAAGAAGAAGGGAGGAAAAAGGGAGCCTAGAAAAATGGCAGGGAGCTGAGTACTGGGTAACTGGTTATTGGGTAATGTGATTCTGCCCAACCTTGGCTTCCCCAAATTCTTCTGTAAAATATAGCATACACTCAAGTGTATACAGGTAGAGAGGCACAGACAAAGGTAGATAACCCTCCTCTATGTCATACCTCACTTACTCCCACCTGAGTTAGCAGAAATTTGGGGGAGGCATCACCCATATTCAAGCTATAGAATTCCGCTAGATGAAAAGGGGCAGGGATGACTCCCTTTTCTTTTGATTTGATAAATTTTGTTTCGGATTTTTAAGTCATGGGATGATATCCTCCTGTAAGAAAACAAGTGAAATGGGAACCAGTTATTGAAATTGTCCATGTGTAAGTTCTTACATGTGCAATGTCTGTCTCTCACTATAAAATGTGAAAACGTCATAGTTCAAGTTTATTCTTAAGCCCTCAGTACCTACAGCTAGAGTGCTTTCTGCTGAACTGATGAATATTATAATTGAGGAAACCAGTAGTATCAAGGAGAAGAACAGCTGTACTTACTTTATAGGGCAGCCTGTAATTATAGTTGGAAAAATGTGATATAGGCTATGCTCCAAAGTGATATGATATGTACTTACTTTAAATTTAGAAGCATATTCTCTAAACCTCAGTTTCTTCATCTGCAGACAGGAAAGTTTAACTCTTCTCTCCCTTAAGCACCAGCATTCTAAGCTACTTGGGGAATTATAAAAGCTAGTGAAATAAATGAGAAATTATAAAAGTTAGCAAATTGGGCATAATTTACTGAAATAATTGAAAGAAAACTCTTCCAAGCCTTTAAGATAAAAATACAGGGAAAAAGCCTTGCTACCAAAGCTGTTCAAAGAGACTTTAGTCCAAAAAGTCAAGTTCTACATCACTGCTCATTTTGAGGAGTACTAGAGGCCATCACTGTTCAGCTGCGGGGTGCTAATTCCATGAGAACCAATTCCACCTACAATATGTCATTGAGAAGATGTTAGTGGTACTTCTGACCCAGAAGAAATCTGTCTTCCAAGGACGTCAACTCAGTCAACTGTCCTGTTGGGAATTTGATAGGAAGAAGTACCCTAGCCCTGGACAAGTGGGTACTTTCACGGCATCCAGTAAAGCGAATATAATTATTGCTTTATATCTTCCTTTTCTATTATAATAAAATAATACAAAATCATTACAAAATATGTAAACTTGGGTACATTTCTTCATAATTCTATCTCCCTAACACAACAGTACTTATTTTCCTTATTCTCCTTTATTATTTGTTCCTCTGTATGTGTATGATAAATGTTTTGGCAATTTATTGATAGATTGATTTATTTTTAAAAGCTTGTCAAGCTGAACTTGGCTAATATATGAGTCTAGAAGTTAGAATTACTGGTTCTTTTCCCAGCTTTGCTATACCTTCTCTTTCTCTCCTCTTCATCCAGTAGCCACAAAATGGGGACATTGACACCCTACCCCCTCTCCATAGTGATTGGGGATGAAGCATCATGTCTGTGAGGTCTTCTCAGTTATTCAGAGACAAGTACAAACTAATATTAGATACATTATTAACTTCTGAAAACTATTTTTTTTCTCTAAAAAAAAATCTGTTTGTATTAAGGCTGGGTTCTCTGTACGATTTACAAAAAGAGAAGATAGTTCTATAATGTTCCCTCTTCACATTCATCGACCCTTCATAATAGGATCAGGAAAGACTATCCTTTATCAATCCTTTTGAAATGGAGGCAGAAAAATGAGGTGCAGAGGAAAACCACTGGACTCAAATTAAAAGCACGTCGATGTAAGTCCTGGGTTTGCAATTTATCAGCTGTATAATCTCAAGCAAGTTATTTAATATTCCTGGGATCAGTTGCTTCATCTATGAAACATGGGTAATAATAACCATTTCACAGGGCTGCTATGAGGACTAAACAAGCTAATGTGGGGGAAAGGACAACACAAATGATTCACTTTTTCTTTCTTAAAAAAGAAATTATAAACAGTTACCCCACTGAATTATTCCTAATATTTATCACAGAGACCTTTTTCTCCACATTATATGAATGAAAAAGTAACTTCAATGTTGGATGGCTGATGAGCCATTTCCTGAGTCATCTAGGTCCAGGCCTTTTCCTTCTCCTCCTATTTTCAGCTGGTTAGCTGCTTATTGAGATCTTGCCAGAGGGTGGGCAAAAGAAATAAAAACTGAAATCGGTCAATTTGACTCTTTGATAGCAGTCCTGATGAAAGATGTGTGGGTAGAGGGTGTTAAAGTTGTGAGTTAAACTGAAATTCTGCTTCTTACCAGGAAATTGCAAGAACCTACTAAGGGCTGGGATGTCCTGGTGCTGACAGCTACTTCTCTTCTCTTGACTGAAGAAATGTCTTCCTCTACCTGAATAGTGGTCTGTCTTCCAGAATGACACATACTGACTTTTGAAGGAGTAAGAGGATACCTCCTGGTCAGTCACATCGGCCCAAACAACTATGGTGAGCAGTGGACTGGCACATGTTGCAACCAGATGACTGTTGCATCAACAGAATCCCAAAGCAATAATCACTCTTCTTTCTCTTCCCCACTAATCCAGCAGTCAAATAATCACTTGTAAGCATTCACTATGTACCACCATATAATATAAAATGTGGTTGAGTACCTACATATATGACCTCTCAACCCTCAATAAAATTATAATACATTAAGAAAGCAAGAGTTGTGCATGTGAAAATACAACTAATTACATAGGGAAGAAGACAGTGAACACATTTAGAGCATCTCCTGTATTCCATTCACTGTGCAAGGTGCTATATACATATTATTTTATCTAATCCCTACCACATCCCTGAGACACATTTCTATCCTTGTTCCATGGATGATGATACTGGGAGTCAGAGATGCTTAATAACTTGCCCAAGATCACATAGTGAGAAAAATGTGGAGCCTGTTTTCAAGTTTAGAAGGATCTAACTTTATGGACTATGCCTCGTTACCCACTGCCAATGAGAGGAATCAGAGCTAGACATCGTTTATGCTGTTGGGTCAAGACAAGACTCTTTAAAACACCTCCCAGTAAAATACATTGATAAAGTTTTGCCAAGTTCATTCATTGGTTTGGGAGAGATTTCTAGCCAGAGAATAAATGTTTGGATTCTGGAGGCAGGGATGGTGCATTTGAAATGACAGCCCTCTGGTCTCAGCTGTGCCATTATCTACAAGTGTTCATCTGAGCAAGTTGCTTCCCTCTTTTAGGCATTTGGGTCACCATCTGTAATATAGAGCATTTCTGGTTTGTCTAACGTCGCTTACACTCCGTCACTGGGCAGGTATATAATGTACCAGTTCTCATGTCAAGTAGCCTTGAATTTTGGCTTGAAGTTTGAATTCTGGCTCCATCCTCAAGCAGTGGCTGTTGGGCAAGTCATTTAACCATCTGTAAAATGGAGATAATAATACCTACCTCAGGGTCTTTGCCCATATTGTTTGTTCTCCTTGGAATGGTCTTCCCCAGTTATCACAAAGGTCGTTCTGTTACCTCCTCCAGGTCTTCACTCAGTTACTTTTGTAGTGAGACTTTTCTTGAACATGATCTCTGAATTGCAAACCATGTGTCATTTCCTGTCTTCTTTCCTCATTTTATTATACTCCTTAACACTCGACACCTAACATACTATATATAGCACTTAATTATCTTATTTATTGCCTGTTTCCCACCTCTAGAATGTAAGCTCTATAAGGGCAGGGGGTTTTTGTATTCTCTACTGCTGTATCTCCAGTTTCTAGAATGATTTAGGTGCTTAATAAATATTTGTTGCATAAATGACTGGTTGTTGTGAGAATAACGTGAGTCAAGTGCTTTGCACAGGGCCTGGCACATAGTGAACACTCCATACTTGTTGTCTGTACATTATCATTTTATTATTATGTTGCCACACCTCAGTGGGGCACATTGTTCTCTTTCCCCTCCAGATAACCTAGGATGAGCATTCTGATTTTCCTGGTAAATGTGAAGGTCTGACTGTTGAAATTAGTCTCAAAGCAAGAGGAATTAGTCATTGTGAGGGAAATAAGGGAGAAGATTTGCATGGTAGCTACCTGAAAATACCTAAAGCTGTGGCCACATGGATAGAAATTCCATGAAGTATAAGAAAGGATTTCCAGAAAATTGGATGTCTAATGATGGAATAAGCTGTCTCAGGAGATGGGGAACCGCTCATGCCTAGAGGTCTCCTAGAAGCTGGATAACCACATCTCATTGACCCTGGATATAATTATCATAATGAGGGACAAGCTTGGAATACAGCCAGTGAGTCACACTCTTAGAGAGCCATGGAGCTGCATAGTAAAGCGTGACATCTCTAGGGGCAAGAAAAATGGACAGCCAATAAGAACACTGCTTAATCTATATAGTCAAAGAAACCAAGGATACATGGTCAGAAGACTGAGGACAGGCACCCTAATTAAAAGTCAAGGTCTGTTACCCAGCTTCCAGATGTGAGTCAGTTTTCAGATCCAGAACCCATTAACAGAAAGGCTGGCTGCAGGTAGAAAGACCCTATAAATATTATAGTACGTGTATATGGTAATGATTTTCCCATTCCTTCACCAAAAGGTCCCTGGCCATTTACTCAGGTAAGCATATACTGGGGGAAGAGGACTGCCCAAGCATTTTGAAGACTGCTTGACACAGGTGCCAAGTTGACAGTGATATCTGGGACCCAGATAATTATCATGGTCTGTTGTTAGAGGAGGGGTCCTAGGTCTGGCTCACAGTACATTCACTAGGTCCATGGACTCACACTTCGTAATTTCCTCAATCCCTGGGAATTAGAATAATTGGAGTATATATATTTGGTAGTTGATAGAAACCTCACAAGCTTCCTAGGACTGTGGTATAAGAGCTCGTGCAATGAAGATCAAGTGAAAGCTTCTGAAACTTCTGTTTTTCCATGGCTAATGGTACAGGAGCCTGGAAGAAGAAAGATTTCAAGATCAGAGACAAAGAGACCTGGGGAGGACATATGGTGGATGGAGATATGGGAGTGAGTACAAAGAAGGACGATCTTTGTATCCCTTATTTAATGCCCCAGACAGCATCCCTCACAGAAGAGGCACTAAGCAACCATGTGGACAGAATGACTCAGCCTATTTTCCTCACTGGTCACCCCAGTGCCAGCACAATGGACGCATAATGGAATGTTCATGGTGACAGGAAACATACATGGCTTTCCCACTCACCAAGCCTAATCTAGCTATTGCAATTGTCAAGTGTCCATGCAGCAATGCAGACCAAACTGAGCCCCTCCCTCACCAAGATGGCACCATTCCAAGAAGACAAACCAACCACTTGGTAGCAACTTGGCAACATGGGATCCTTTCTACTCTGTAAGAGCAATAATTCATCTTGATTAGTATCAACAGATATTTTTCACATTTGAGTTTGTCTTTCCTACCTTCAAAACCTCAGCTAGTACCACTCTTTGAGGGCTTCTAAAGCATATGATCCACTGACACAGGAGTCTACATAATATCACATCGTACCAAGGAACACACTTTATAGCAAAGGAAGGGTGACAGTGAGCACATGACCACGAGTTTCACTTTCTCTATGATATGCAGCACCATCCAGATGCTGCTAGCATGTCAGAGTGATAAAATGGATACCTGAAGACAGCACCAGCTTGGAGATGATACCCTGAAATGATAGGGCACATCTTTCAGAATATACTATGCATCTTAAATCAATGACCATTCCTGTGCTAAGTCCCTGATATGTAGAGCACATGAATCTGAGACCAAAGTGTAGAAGTCGAAGTGAACCTACTTCCATCACTTCCAGTGACGGACTTAGGGGATCTGTATATCCCATTCCCATAACTCTAGTCTCTGTGGGTTGGAAGTCTAATTCACAATGAAGAAATGCTTCTTCCAGGAGAATAGTTCCATTGGACTATAAGCTATAGCTGCTATCTTGGCACTTTAAACTCTTTGTGACAAAAGACCAGACAGCAAGAAAAGAAAACAAAGGTAATTGACTCTGATTAGGTGGTAGTACTGCTGTTACCAATTGGAACAGGGAAGAATACATTTGGCATCAAGGTGAGTGTGGTTCTCATGCCCTTCTCAAGCATGGTATACAGATACGTATACATATATGTATGTACGTATGTATACATACACATACACATACACATACACACATACATACCTACACAATATATCACCTTTGGTTCTGTTTCTCTGGAGAACCCTGACTAACACAGTGCTCTGGGCAATGCCTAACATGTCAGCCCCAGCTCAATATATGTGTGACATACATTTTTTTGGCTTATTGCAAACCTGCCCAAAGCCACTTTTAGGCACATCCACCCAGGGGAGATGGGGTTTTTGGCTGCAGTTCAGCCCTGGCAGGTCCTAGCAGAGCCCTCCCTGCTCTGGAGGAGGATTTCTCACCGAAGAGCTGCCTGTCCCAGGATGTCACCCTGGTGGTCTTTCCCTGCCCTTTTTGTGTGACCTGTCATTCTTTCCAATACTACGTGTCCCCACTGGCAGAGAGGTGATCAAGCACAAGGCAGACCCTATTACATTTCACTCTTGCATCTCCAGCAGATTCCCTGTGGAGACCTGAAGTATTTTAAAAGTCAGTTCTTTCTGGGAAGAGAGGCAGGAGCTTGAGATGGGAGAGGGGACCATGGTTGGTGCACTTGAACTGTTTCATCTCTTTTAGTATTTAATTCTATAACTATGTAGATGCTCTTAAGGTGCCATTTTAATTGTGATGGCTCTTACAGAAACTATCTCTGCTGTGCAGAAAAAGACAATAAAACTCGCTGAGTTTTGTTTGAAAGCTTCTGGTTCACATGGGCAAATAATAAAAAAGGAGAGACCCTGACTCAGAAACCTGCCTCCTGCCCTCCTCAGATGTTCCTTGAGCTTTACCTTAAAAGAACAGAGGGGAAACCGGATGTTGGCAGCTATGAAACATTCTCTAGCTCTGTTATCTCTTTCAAACCTCCACTGCTGCCCTCTACCAGCTCCATCCTCTTATGTAGCCCTGAGCCAAGTTCTGGAATCTGGAGGGCTGCATGCAGCTTCCTCCAGCTGGTTGAGGAGGTTGGGTAAGTTAGTGGCGAGGCTCTGAGCTGTACTCTGCTCCATCTTCCTTTCCTAGGGAAAGCTGCTAAAGCCACTTCCCTTGGGCATCCTGACCTTCAACTGCACTTTGGCTTTTGCAGATGACCTTCAGAACGTTATCTGATAACATGCTGATGCTGGGGGGCCTTTGGCAAGCTGCATCTTTGACTGCCTTCACTCTTCTCTGATGAGAAATATGAACATACACACATACACTCCCATTCATGGACTTTCTCCTATGATGGTCAGCTTTCAGAACCTCTCGAGGCTGACAGGACTAACCCTAATGGAAGGCACTGGACTTGAGCCAGGTTTTGTGACAATGAGGCAATGGGGTCTGGAGATAGGATGAAGTCGAACAGTTAGGCAAAGGCAGGTCCCACCAGTGCACCTGTATCCAGCCTGGAGCTTGATGCATTGAGCCTGTAGTGCTTTTAAATCATGCTTGGAGCTTTGCAAAATGTGTCCCCTGCCTAAGCTCTCTGGCCTCATACACCTATCCTGTAAATCTTGCTGCATGAGAGGGAAAGCAAGTGATTATCTGCTCACTAGACAACTGGAGGCATGTAGGGTCCCTCTCTCCTGGTGGGTTTCAGGTGGATGAGGCCCAGAGGTGGGAGGACGGTGGAGGGAGAAGCAAGGACACCCCACTGCCTCATCCTTCACGCACGTGCAGGAGCACAGCATGCATGCCCCGGGCCTACCTTCTTCCCCTGCATTCTCTTGAGATTTGACATTCTTGAGAGCATCGCAGTGTAGAAGTGAGATGGAAAAGGACCTAGGGGTCCTGATGCAAACAGTGGGCTCAAAGCCAGTATGCTTTTGGGGTTGAAATCTTTTGTTATTTAATTTTTCAGGTTCTTATGTTTATCTCCTGACCCTGTCCTCAGCTTCCTGAGGTGGGTAACCTAGCATTTCAACAACATGAGAGTGTTTGCTGCTTTTATTTGTGTACTAGTAAGACTGGGAAAAGACCGTGGATGAAAGAGGTGCTGATAGAAAACAAACTTATGGTTGCCAAAGGGGATAGCAGGCCGGGGGGATAAATTAGGAGTTTGGGATCGACATATTCACACTACTATATGTAAAATAGGTAGACAACGAGGACCTACTGTATAGCACAGGAACTATGCTCAATATTGTATAATAACCTATAATGGAAAAGAATCTGAAAAAGAATCTTGAAACTAACACAACATTGTAAATTAACTATACTTCAATAAAAAATAAATAAATAAAAATAAAATTAAAAAGAAAGAGGGGCTGAGAATTTGCTCACATTCACCCCAAATCTGATCTGCCCTGAGATTTATGAGATACTTTCTCTTTGAGAGTCTTTCTTGGAGAAAGTATCTTCTCTCTTAGGTATATGCTATATGGCTCAGTCAGGAGGGTTGGGCTGCTTTCCTGGAATCACAGGGAGCTGGAAGGGATCTCAAAGCTCATTTCTTCTATTTCCCTTATTTTACAGAGGAAAAAATTGACAAGTCTTCTCATCTGTGCTTTGCACTCATTATTTCACTTAATCCTCTAATGACCCTCTAAGATGGGTACTATTATTCCATGCTATGGGGTAGGAAACTAAGTACCAGAGAGATGATGTAACTTGCCCACGTAGATTGTTAGCAGTGGGGTCAGGGATTGACCCCAGGTACACTGACTCTCAGTCTAAGGTCTTTCCACCTAAATTAGGGGTCCCTAAATGTTAGCCCAAGGACTCATGCTGATGCTTGATAATATTTTCATTTATCTGTGACAAAATATGAAACATATACATATGTCCACAGATGCTTGCCAAGTTCCTTTCTTGGAAAAGCCTGTTTTTATGATGAGATGGTGTCTTTCCTACATGTTTCATACAGTTTCCTTTTTTATAAAAGTATAGTGATAATAACTGGGGCTGGTTTATATATTTGCCTGGCAAATTAAAACACAGGCAATAACATGACAGTCCTCAGAGTTATTAAAAATTAAAAATCCCAAAGTCTGGGAACACAGTACTCTACAATACCATTTATATGGTTGCCAGCAATGTTGGCAAAGATGAGCAGGGGATGTCTGCAAGCATTTGACTCATCATCTCATCAAGAAGCCATCATCATTCTATGCCTCAGCACCATGGTGGGGAAGACCCTTCCCTCATGGAGCTGAAAGCGCCTGCCTAGTGCATTCTGAGGAACGTGAAAAGTTCCAGGGATGCTATAAGACGTCTGTGAGGAAGGGGAGATTTTCAGCTGTCATGGAATCCTTCGGGGCTTAGGAGGTAGATGGGCTGATTTGAGCCTGAACTTGACTATCCCTTCCCATCTCTGGGTGCCAGATAAGAGAGAGAATGCAAAGAACTGAGAACTCAACTGCATGTGCCTGGTACTGCTCTCCTTGCCCCAGGTGGAGAAGTGTAATAGGAAGGGTGCTGTGCAATGCACCAGGCTGGACGCCAGGGCCATTACTTAATAGGCGTGTGGTTTTGTTTTTGTTTTTGCGGTACACAGGCCTCTCACTGTCGTGGCCTCTCCCGTTGCGAAGCACAGGCTCCGGACGCGCAGGCTCAGCGGCCATGGCCAACGGGCTCAGCCGCTCCGCGGCATGTGGGATCCTCCCGGACCGGGGCATTAACCCGCGTCCCCTGCATCGGCAGGCAGACTCTCAACCACTGTGCCACCAGGGAAATCCTAGGCATGTGGTTTTGAGCAGGTTCCTTTTTGAGCTTTGTAGTGTGGTTGTGACAATGAAATTATGTAACTTAGGTAAAGCACCTAACTCAGGAATGGTCTGTACTAAATGCTCAGTCGGCCTCACTCTCTGTCCCCATTTGCTCATGTCTCCTTCCTGCTTTGCCTCTAGGGGCCATCCTAGGCAGAACTGTGAATTGTCTTGTCTTTGGTGATCTCATGTCAACACTCTTGCACCCTTGGGTTCTTCCAGCCAGGGAAAATGCTATTTGATTTCCAGATTCACACTGAGTGGTTCAGAGTTTATGATGAAAAGTACTTTAAGCAAGGAAAAGATTCTAGCAGTGGGGTTCCAGCCTCCCTGACACACAGCCAGTGGGTCCCAGCTCCCCCATCCAGGCAGGAGGCAGGTGCTGGTGCCAGGCTTGGGTTGGGCACCAGAGCCTCTGTTGTCATCGCCCATCTTTCTCCTGCCCTGTGCGCTTGGAGTTACAGCTGACACCTGAGATGTCACATCCTGACATATGAGGCTACGGGGGTCAAGAGGGGCAGGGGTAGGGGCGAGCACTTGGCTTTCACAGCCAGGTACATGTCAAACCAATTTCCACTCATGATTGGGTGTCAGGCTTGGACCGGGAACTGATTTGGATCAGAGTGATCTGCTGAAGTCAAATGACAATGTTTGTCTGGCTGGGGATTATCTGACAGGAAGTGCTCTCCAGCAGGTCCCAGGGTTCCGACAAAGGCTGCGGAGACAAGGCTGGGTGGGAGGCAAGTGGCGGTGCTTTATCCTCCTTTTCCTTGTCTTCAAATTTGTTGCAGCTCGTGTTCGCTGACATTTGAGCAGATTGTACTCATGTAAATAGGCTATTTTGCTTTATTTTGAGTTTCCTACGTGCAGGAAGACCACTAACTGTCACAGAGGTTTCTTTCCACAGTGGTGGCTAACAGCACCGTCACTCACCCAGCAACAAGAGAGAGGCCTGGCAGGGGAGGAATAGTGTTTAGTATTGATGTGAGTCCTGAATAAATGAGGATTTGTGAGGCACCATTAGATGGTGTTCAATAGTAGGCTGTGAATTCAGACAGAACTGAGTCTGAATCTCTGCACTGATCCCTATTAGCTGCATGGCCCTGGGAAACTAACCTCCCTGGGCCTCAGTTTCCACATCTGCAAAATGGTGGCATAATAATATATACTACATGGGAGTGTTTTGAGGATTAAATGAAAATGCATGCAAAGCCATTTGCAAAAGGCCTGGGAAAAATACAGTCTTGGTGTGATTACGGGAAGGTTCTAATCTACTGCCACTTTAGTTTTGCCAGTTTATTTTGGTTCTTCGTTTTGCCTTCTGTAAAAGTAGGATAATAATAAGGTGCCAGAGGAAAAAAGTAAGAGGAGACCCAGCAGTTGGATGACTGGAGAAACACTTGGGAGAAGCAACCTGCCCCACTTTGGAAATATTTCTAGTGGAAATATTTCAGCCCTAAGAATTTCTGTAGTAAATTCTACAAGATTCATGGTAATTGTTATAGGAGTGCAATATTGGTTTTGGACACTTAAAGGAGGGGGAGAAGGACAACTGAAGTATGAGCTCATAAGAGGACATGTAATCACGATTAAAAGAAAATCAGTTTCTTGCTTTCTCCAAACAAGTACAGAAGGATAATAAAGGATATTTGATTGAAAGGATACCTTTAATGTCTTTGACCATGAAGTGGGGGTGGGAGGTGGTAGGGGGAAGTAGCCAACCAGGGACCTCCAGAAATTTCTCCTTCTTTCCCTCTGGAGGACAGCCCATGGGGCTGCAGTAACCTCATACAAGCTGCTCCAAAACAATGAATGATGGGCAGCATCGGCAGTGTGTCAAGATGCCAGAGCAAGAAAGGGGAAACTGGAGGATCCTTGAGTACCATTGCTGAGAGAAACGCCAAACTCAGATGAGAGGTTATAATATAGATTGAGATAAAAGAGCAGGTCTTCCGTGATTGGAGGGTCCAAAATGGTTGCCATACAGAGTCAACCCAATCTTTTTTTTTTATAAGATTTTATTGTGAACATTTCTGAACATGCCCACAAGTACAGAGTACAGCATTACCCATCACCCAGCTTCAATAGCTACTTTTTTTCCCCACATATGCTTCATTTTTACCCCCTTTTAGTCTCACTAATAATTCAGTATCCACCTTAAATTTTTTTATATAGTACCGTTTTCAACATCTACTGGGTTTTTTTTTGGTATTCCCATAAATACATATATTTTTTTTAATGATCAGATAGAATAAGAAATTCAGGAGAAAATAAAATTTTATACAGAAAGTTAGCTGCACATTTCAGTATTAACATGTCTTGCAATAATTCTCATGCCACATTCAAATATTAACCCCCATAAAAGGAAACACCTCTGTTCAAAAGTGGTATAATAGCCGTCTGCTGTAATTTTTCCCCTTAGAGTAGGAGACAGTTTTGACTACTTGTTCTTCATACACATGAAACAACAAATAGGGATACTTCTCTGTTCAAGCACGGAATGGAAAAGCCCCTAATACAATGTCCCACTTAGCCTGAGTATTTAAATTATTATCCTCTAGTATACTTATTTTTCTTTTTATTTCTTATTAGTCATCCATTTTATACACATCAGTGTATAAATGTCAATCCCAATTTCCCAATTCATCACACCACCGCCACCCCCACTGCCGCTTTCCCCTCTTGGTGTCCATACATTTGTCCCCTACATCTCTGTCTCTATTTCTGCCCTGCAGACTGGTTCATCTGTACCATTTTTCTAGGTTCCACATATATGCGTTAATATACAATATTTGTTTTTCTCTTTCTGACTTACTTCACTCTGTATGACAGTCTCTAAATGACCCAATTTCATTCCTTTTTATGGCTGAGTAATATACCATTGTATATATGTACCACAACTTCTTTATCCATTTGTGTGTCGATGGGCATTTAGCTTTCTTCCATGTCCTGGCTATTGTAAATAGTGCTGCAATGAATATTGGGGTGCATGTGTCTTTTTGAATTATGGTTTTCTCTGGGTGTATGCCCAGGACTGGGATTGCTGGGTCATATGGTAATTCTATTTTTAGTTCTTTAAGGAACCTCCATACTGTTCTCCATAGTGGCTGTATCAATTTACATTCCCACCAACAGTGCAAGAGGGTTCCCTTTTCTCCACACTCTCTCCAGCATTTGTTGTTTGTAGATTTTCTGATGATGCCCATTCTAACTGGTGTGCGGTGAAACCTCATTGTAGTTTTGATTTGCATTTCTCTAATAATTAGTGATGTTGAGCAGCTTTTCATGTGCTCCTTGGCCATTTATATGTCTTCTTTGGAGAAATGTCTATTTAGGTCTTCTGCCCATTTTTGGATTGGGATGTTTGTTTCTTTAATATTGAGATGCATGAGCTGTTTATATATTTTGGAGATTAATCCTTTTTCCGATAATTCATTTGCAAATATTTTCTCCCATTCTGAGGGTTGTCTTTTCGTCTGGTTTACGGTTTCCTTTGCTGTGCAAAAGCTTTTAAGTTTCATTAGGTCCCATTTGTTTATTTTTGGTTTTATTCCCATTACTCTAGGAGGTGGATCAAAAAAGATCTTGCTGTGATTTATGTCAAAGTGTGTTCTTCCTATGTTTTCCTCTAAGAGTTTTATAGTGCTTGGTCTTACATTTAAGTCTCTAATCCATTTTGAGTTTATTTTTGTGTATGGTGTTAGGGAGTGTTGTAATTTCATTCTTTTACATGTGGCTGTCCAGTTTTCCCAGCACCACTTATTGAAGAGACTGTCTTTTCTCCATTGTATACCCTTGCTTCCTTTGCCGTAGATTAGTTGACCATAGGTGTGTGGGTTTATTTCTGGGTTTTCTATCTTGTTCCATTGATCTATATTTCTGTTTTTGTGCCAGTACCACATTGTCTTGATTACTGTAGTTTTGTAGTATAGTCTGGAGTCAGGGAGTCTGATTCCTCCAGCTCTGTTTTTCTACCTCAAGACTGCTTTGGCTATTCGGGGTCTTTTCTGTTCCCATACAAATTTTAAGATTTTTTGTTCTAGTTCCGTAAAAAATGCCATTGGTAATTTGATAGGGATTGCATTGAATCTGTAGATTGCTTTGGGTAGTGTAGTCATTTTCATAATATTGATTCTTCCAATCCAAGAATATGGTATATCTCTCCATCTGTTGGTATCATCTTTAATTTCTTTCATCAGTGTCTTATAGTGTTCTGCATACAGGTCTTTTGTCTCCCTTGGTAGGTTTATTCCTAGGTATTTTATTCTTTTGTTGCAATAGTAAATGGGAGTGTTTCCTTAATATCACTTTCAGATTTTTCATCATTAGTGTATAGGAATGCCAGAGATTTCTGTGCATTAATTTTGTATCCTGCAACTTTACCAAATTCATTGATGAGCTCTAATAGTTTTCTGGTGGCATCTTTAGAATTCTCTATGTATAGTATCATGTCATCTGCAAAGAGTGACAGTTTTACTTCTTCCTTTCCAATTTGTATTCCTTTTATTTCTTTTTCTTCTCTGATTGTTGTGGCTAGGACTTCCAAAACTATGTGGAATAACAGTGGTGAGAGTGGACATCCTTGTCTTTTCCTGATCATGGAGGAAATGCTTTCAGTTTTTCACTATTGAGAATGATGTTTGCTGTGGGTTTGTTGTATATGGCCTTTATTATGTTGAAGTAGGTTCCCTCTATGCTCACTCTTGAAGAGTTTTTATCATAAATGGGTGTTGAATTTTGTCAAAATCTTTTTCTGCATCTATTGAGTTGATCGTATGGTTTTTATTCTTCAATTTGTTAATATAGTGTATCACATTGATTGATTTGCATATATTGAAGAATCCTTGCATCCCTGGGATAAATCCCACTTGATCATGGTGTATGATCCTTTTAATGTGTTGTTGGATTCTGTTTGCTAGTGTTTTCTTGAGGATTTTTGCAACTGTATTCATGAGTGGTATTGGTCTGTAATTTTCTTTTTTTGTAGTATCTTTGTCTGGTTTTGGTATCAGGGTGATGGTGGCTTCATAGAAGGAGTTTGGGAGTTTTCCTTCCTCTGAAATTTTTTGGAAGACTTTGAGAAGGATGAGTGTTAACACTTCTCTAAATGTTTGATAGAATTCACCTGTGAAGCCATCTGATCCTGGACTTTTGTTTGTTGGAAGATTTTTAATCACAGTTTCAATTTCATTACCTGTGATTGGTCTGTTCATATTTTCTATTTCTTCCTGGTTCATTCTTGGAAAGTTATACCTTTCTAAGATTTGTCCACCTTTTCCAGGTTGTCCATTGGCATAGAGTTGCTTGTAGTAGTCTCTTAGGATGCTTTGTATTTCCGCGGTGTCTGTTGTAACTTCTCCTTTTTCATTTCTAATTTTGTTGATTTGAGTCCTCTCCCTCTTTTTCTTGATGAGTCTGTCTAATGGTTTATCAATTTTGTTTATCTTCTCAAAGAACCAGCTTTTAGTTTTATTGAACTTTGCTATTGTTTTCTTTGTTTCTATTTCATTTATTTCTGCTCTGATCTTTATGATTTCTTTCTTTCTGCTAACTTTGTGTTTTGTTTCTTCTTCTTTCTCTAGTTCCTTTAGGTGTAACGTTAGACTGTTTATTTGAGATTTTTTTTTGTTTCTTGAGGTAGGCTTGTATAGCTATAAACTTCCCTCTTAGAACTGCTTTTGCTGCATCCCATAGGTTTTGGATCATCGTGTTTTCATTGTCATTTGTCTCTCTCGGTATTTTTTGATTCCCTCTTTCACTTCTTCAGTGATCTCTTGGTTATTTAGTAACATATTTTTTAGCCTCCAGGTGTTCGTGTTTTTTACATTTTTTCCATGTATTTGATTCCTAATCTCATAGGGTTGTGGTCAGACAAGATGCTTGATATGATTTCAATTTTCTTAAATTTACTGAGGCTTGATTTGTGACCCAAGATGTGATCTATACTGGAGAATGTTCCATGCACACTTGAGAAGAAAGTGTAATCTGCTGTTTTTGGATGGAATGTCCTATAAATATCAATTAGATCAATCTTGTCTATTCTGTCATTTAAAGCTTCTGTTTCCTTATTAATTTTCTGTTTGGATGATCTGTGCATTGGTGTAAGTGAGGTGTTAAAGTCCCCCACTATTATTGTGTTACTGTCGATTTCCTCTTTTAGAGTTGTTAGTAGTTGCCTTATGGCTTGTGGTGTTCCTATGCTGGGTGCATATATATTTATAATTGTTATATGTTTTTCTTGGATTGATCCCTTGAACATTATGTAGTGTCCTTCCTTGTCTCTTGTAACATTCTTTATTTTAAAGTTTATTTTATCTGATATGAGTTTTGCTACTCCAGCTTTCTTTTGATTTCCATTTACAAGGAATATCTTTTTCCTTCCCCTCACTTTCAGTCTGTATGTGTCCCTAGGCCTGAAGTGGGTCTCTTATAGATAGCATATATATGGATCTTGTTTTTGTATCCATTCAGCAAGCCTGTGTCTTTTGGTTGGAGCATTTAATCCATTCACGTTTAAGGTAATTATCAATATGTATGTTCCTATTACTATTTTCTTAATTGTTTTGGGTTTGTTTTTGTAGGTCCTTTTCTTCTCTTGTGTTTCCCACTTAGAGAAGTTCCTTTAGCATGTGTTGTAGAGCTGGTTTGGTGGTGTTGAATTCTCTTAGCTTTTGCTTGTCTGTAAAGCTTTTGATTTCTCCATTGAATTTGAATGAGATCCTTGCCGGGTAGAGTAATCTTGGTTGTAGTTTCTTCCCTTTCATCACTTTAAGTATATGATGCCACTCCCTTCTGGCTTGTAGAGTTTCTGCTGAGAAATCAGCTGTTAACCTTATGGGAGTTCCCTTGTATGTTATTTGTTGTTTTTCCCTTGCTGTTTTCAATAATTTTTCTTTGTCTTTAATTTTTGCCAGTTTGATTACTATGTGTCTCAGTGTGTTTCTCCTTGGGTTTATCCTGTATGGGACTCTCTGTACTTCCTGGACTTGGGTGGTTATTTCCTTTCCTATGTTAGGGAAATTTTTGACTATAATCTCTTCAAATATTTTCTCAGGTCCTTTCTCTCTCTCTTTTCCTTCTGGGACCCCTATAATGTGAATGTTGTTGTGTTTAATGTTGTCCCAGAGGTCTCTTAGTCTGTCCTCATTTCTTTTCATTCTTTTTTCTTTATTCTGTTCCACAGCAGTGAATTCCACCATTCTGTCTTCCAGGTCACTTATCCATTCTTCTGCCTCAGTTATTCTGCTATTGATTCCTTCTAGTGTATTTTTCATTTCAGTTATTGTATTGTTCATCTCTGTTTGCTTGTTCTTTAATTCTTCTAGGTCTTTGTTAAACATTTCTTGCATTTTCTTGATCTTTGCCTCCATTCTTTTTCCGAGGTCTTGGATCATCTTCACTATCATTATTCTGAATTCTTTTTCTGGAAGATTGCCTATCTCCATTTCATTTAGTTGTTTTTCTGGGGTTTTATCTTCTTCCTCCATCTGGTACATAGCCCTCTGCCTTTTCATCTTGTCTATCTTTCTGTGAATGTGGTTTTTGTTCCACAGGCTACGGGATTGTAGTTCTTCTTGCTTCTGCTGTCTTCCCTCTCATCTGCTGGGTTTAGCAATGATTCATTAAGAATACCCAGTCTTGCACCACCACTTTAAACAGCTGCAAAACTATGTTCAAAAGTTCAAAAATAGACATGAGCATATATAATAATTTAATATATGATAAAGATGATAGTGGAAAGGCTGGTTTATTCACTGTTGCATTAATTAATTTATTCTAAAAGGTAAATTTCTTGTTTTTAGTAATTTTATTTCTTTGTTTATGTTTGCCTGTGTTGGGTCTTCATTGCTTTGTTCAGGCTTTCTGTAGTTGCGGCGAGTGGGGGCTACTCCTCGCTGTGGTGCACAGGCTTCTAATTGCAGTGCCTCCTCTTTGTTGTGGAGCATGGGCTCTAGGCACACACGCTTCAGTAGTTGTGGTTCATGGGCTCTAGAGTGAAGGCTCAGTAGTTGTGGCGCATGGGCTTAGTTGCTCTGCAGCATGTGGGATCTTCCAGGACCAGGACTCGAACCCGTGTCCCCTGCATTGGCAGGCAGATTCTTAACCACTGAGCCACCAGGGAAGTCCTCAGAAAGGTAACTTTCAAGATCAATTTCAGATGAACTAACATTTCAGTAAAAATTTCAGAATGGATAAGATTTTCTAAACATAGCACCAAAGATAGGAAAAAATGTATTTGACTACCTAAAAGACCCCCTTGCTCTGCCCCCATCCCAATAAAGGCAACACTGAAACATAAATTATATGTAAAATTTTAATAAACATAAAAAGTTTAGAAAGCAAATGTTTGACCTACATAACAGAAAAAAGGTTCAGATCTTTAGCACAGGAGTGCTTATAAATCCATAAAAGACTTGGTTCTCCAAAAGAAAAATGGGAGCAGATTCTCTGCTTTAATTCATAGACATTTCATGTTGCCATGTCAATCTCTGCTTTCCCTCCTTCACCCAGAGACCACAGAGAGATTTCTTTGGCAAAGAGGTTTGGAGACATTATAACTTACTTATGTTCTAAGAAGCCATGTATTTAGCTTCCCTATAGGCCCTCATCTTATCCTAGAATTAACATTATCAGGTGGATGTGTTTTGTAGTTTGTGGTTTGGGTTTGTGGAGGTTTCTTGATCCATTAAAGAGGAAGCCTTCTCTCCTTTTTATTCTTTCATTAAAAAAATTAATGTCAATGGATTAGTAGATTTCAACGGAGAGGAGCTAAATGAAAATATCATTATTCTACCATCTTTAAATATACATCCTTGGATGATTTTTATACCATTTTTTAAAATTTAATGGGATTTTTATTAAAACACAATGTTTTTCATATATTTGAAAAATGATCCTGGCTCAATATAAGAATGAGAAATACCTTCACTTATTCCTATTAAAATAAGATATGCTTGCAACTTGGCTATCCAAGTAAAGATCTTCCCAGAAGGAAGAAAAGACTGTGCAGCTTGGGTTTACACCGATTTCTTACTTGGGAGGCAGGAGTTGTTATAACCGACACATACTGTGTCTCTATACAAAACCACTTCGTTCTTCATGTATCTTCTTTGAGTGAAGTTCAGTAACTGACCAAGTCAAAAGTTATCTTCCCTTTGAAAAAAGTCTGGATGGGAAAAAAGAAAAAAAGCAGTTGTCATTGAGAGTGAATGGCATCTTTGACATCCTAGATTTAGCTGAATGTCATTAAGTTGGATGTGGATCACTGAATACTGCCGAGATTTGTGCCCTTCAGCAAATTCCATATTTGATTCTCTCATCCCAAGGGCTTTTGTAAAACAAAAGTATCATATCAGGAACAGAACTACAGCCAGCCTCCTAGTCATTATGGTGGAATAAATGGTAATGCATATAACACCCAGCAATGAAAAGGCCAGTGGATGGAGGGAAAGAATGGGGTGCAATTACATTTTTCACAATTTATCCATTGCCTCTTAGTGTATATGCTGGCTGAACTTTTAATACTTGTTTCTTATAAAATCTCAGAAGGTAACCTTATTTTTCAGATATTAAGCAAAATCATGGGAATGAACCCTTGGAGTTATATAATTACTGTTTTTGTAGGAGCTCAAAGATGAACATATAAATATATAAATAAATATATACAGAGATAGGGATAATAAAATCTGGCTTTTTAAGCATCTATCAATTATGAGCATCTATCATTGTTCTTTGTAATGATGGAGAACAGACGAAGACCAAAACAGAGAATGTTAAAGGGTCATAGTTGTCAGGTCAGTACAAGAATTGTTTTATAACTAGAGTTTGCCTGTGGTGAGAGGGAACTGGCTCTGCTTCTTCCTGGGTTCTTCTTCCTTATGTACCAAGGTACCCAAGCTAGAAACTTGGGCATTATCCTTTTGTTCTCCCATTCTCTACCCATACTACACGCATGTTACTGCCAAATTCTTTCAACTTAATTGCTAAGTAGTGATGGAATCTATAGCTCTCTGTCCTCCCTCATTTCCACCTCTTTGTCAAACCCTGCTCTAACTTCCTCATAGTCTCCCAGATTCCATCCTCATCCTCTTCTAACCCATCATCCACATTGCTGTCCTCTGGTGCTCATTTAAAAATGCAGATTTGATTCTGTCCCTTAAAAACCTTCAGTGACTCCATTTCAACTTCAGGATAAAATCCTAACTCATTAGCATGGGATAGACTTTTCCAGTGTGGGCCTTGCCTTAGCTGTCAACACTCCTTCACCCCCAATCTGTGCTCCAGCCACACTGGGACTCCCGTAATTACGACTCACATGCTTGCTGAAGATTTGGTACTTCTGCCCACTTCCAGTTGTCTGAATTATCTCCATTCATTCCTCTACTATCCCTCTTTGTTACCAGACTTACTTCTTTACTTCAAGAGCTACACACTGTCATACTCCCTCAGAAGCCTCTATTGAATCCCCCTCCATCCAAGCTGGTCCCCTTTCTACACTGCCTAGTAACTTGTACATAGCTCTTTTATAGCATTCATCACATTTGATTGTAATTGTCTATTTACTTGTCTGGTTCTTCTTCTGTGTCATGTTGGTTATGCTAGTAAACGCCAAATAGAAGATCTATGACATATTTCAAGGAGGTAGAATAGGAGAATTAAGAATCAAGAGGGTAAAAAAGACTTTTCTATTTTTGAGTGTTTGAATTTCTACGATCCCAAGACCCCATAAGATGCTGAAGTTCCTTGTAAATAATCAGAACATGTTATCACAGTTTTACCATAAAAAGTTGGATTTTTGATGCCTTTGAAATTTATTATTCAACAATAGAATTTATATGATAAATATTGACCACGTTCCTGTTTTTAACCACGCAACAATTTTGTCCAACTATGCACATAAAAGAAACGTCTCATGACACCCTTGGCCAAGGTAACTGGGAAAACCCAGTCCCACCTTATTCTGTCTATATTAATTCTATCTGGGACTTTTGTCTTCTAATACCATAACATGGCAGTTATATTAGAACATGGTTTTCAGAGGAAGATGGTTCTAGGTTCAAATTCAACTTTACCCTTTACAGTTGTGATACACTGCAAAAGTTACCTAATGTTCTTGAATATGATTTTCCTCATCCAAAAATGGTTGTTGTAAGGGTTAAACAAGATAATGTATAGAAAATGTTTCCGAAAGAACTTGGTACATAGGGGGCATTCACAAAATTGTTATTGTTGTTGTTGTTATCATTATAAAAGAAGAAAACTAAGAAAAATCACTTCCCAGATGTTAGGTCCTCATGCTCACAGGAGGGCAGAAAGGGCAATGGTTTCTGATGATTCTTTTTAAAATGACACCCCAACTTCCATGGTTGAGCTCACATTGTAGTCTGCCCAGAATTGGATGCAGATGTAGATTTTTTCCCCATTGACCTTGGTGATATTGATGTTATGAGTATTGGAATCTAGGGCTCCAAAGGGCCAGACAACTCTGAGACTCACTGAGCAACATCTTCCTAAAAGGCAGTGACCAAAGTGGAGGAATATGGGGAAGGGAAGAGAGAGAGAGGAAGGAAGCTGCCGAGGCTTCCAATCCCCTAAGAGATAAAGATGTTGGGATCTCAGCCAACACCCTTAAATAATGAGTGATGAGAGAGAAAAGCTGACAATGTGTGACATGTGACATGTGACTCTCTAGTGACCCAGACACTGGATTTGTTCTAAATGGGAAGAGCTCGCATGGTGACATCAGGAGCAGTTTCCGATGCAGCTAGTAGCTCATATTCCCCTCACAAAGGCCAATGGCCAGAGGGAAAGAAATTATTCAGAGGACTGGAGCCCTGCCTTGGACACTAAATTGAAAATACATTATTAAACTTCCCTTCAGCCATTCACCATACCCCTTCTGGCACGGAAAGTTCCCTCAGTCAAAGAAAAAGCAATCTCTGAGGTTTTGAATTTACCAAATTAAAGGCTTGTTAGATAAAAAGCTGCTTTTGCTTAATAGAAGAATTCACCAAATTTTCTTTGAGTTGTTTGCTGGGTTTTTTTTACATAATGAATTTATCTAATTCAAATATATTTCCAATATATGTCAATATCTATTAACATTAAAATGCACACACTCTTTGCCTCCACAGTCCCTCTTTGGGGATTCTAGACTTCGGAAATGCAGACCCCAGTGGGCATGATTCCCTTACGTGGGTGATCATGGCATTAATTATGGTTGCAAAAAGTTGAAAGTAACATGAATGTCAATGAAAAGGAGAAATTAAAATAAGAATATCAAGTTATGGAACGTTTTATAGCTATTATAGAGAATAAACATGAGTTATGTGTATCGACTTGAGATGTGTCCAAATATATATTTAAGAGGGAAAAGCAATTTTCAGAATAATGTATAAACAATGTCTGTACGAGCAAAGGAAAGAGTATGAAAAAGGGTCCACCAAAACTGTTAATGTTGGGTATTTAGGGAGGTGGTGAGGTCATTAAACATTTCATTAAATTTCTCTTTGACTTGTAAGAAAAATTACAGATCAAGTTTATAACTATTAAAAATCCAGTTAATAGGGCTTCCCTGGTGGTGCAGTGGTTGAGAGTCCGCCTGCCGATGCAGGGGATGCGGGTTCATGCCCCGGTCCGGGAGGATCCCACATGCCGCGGAGCGGCTGGGCCCGTGAGCCATGGCCGCTGAGCCTGCGCGTCCGGAGCCTGTGCTTCGCAACGGGAGAGGCCACAGCTGTGAGAGACCTGCGTACCGCAAAAAAAAAAAAAAAAAAATCCAGTTAACAATAAAAAACCACACACACTATTAGGATATGTAATAGATGAAGCAGATTATTTATTCAAACTAGAATAAATAAAATTAGGCAAACATTTTTAGGATTGAAAAGCAGAGGGAAGGCAGGAACAAATTTACTGACTGTGTACTTTGAGTCAATGTGACTTCATTGAATCCTTACAATTCAGTGAAATAAATATTAATAGTCCCATTTTATGGATGAGGAAACTGACAGACAGACTAAATGATTTGCCCTAGGTAACATAAATAGTAAGTGGTAGAGATGGGAATTTAACCAAAGTCTGTCTGTCTTCAAAGACCATTACTTTCCATAAACCCAATTTTATAATTTCTTTAAGAAGTGTAGATTTATTTCTACATGGCCTTTACAGTTATAACTACATAAAAATATTTATTTCTTGTTTGTTAAATTTCTTACATATTTGAAGAAGAAATTCACTGAAAGTAACAATTTTATGGTTAAAATATAACATTACTTTATTATGGACCAATTTTTCTATCTTTTTTTTTTTTTGCGGTATGCGGGCCTCTCACTGTTGTGGCCTCTCCCATTGCAGAGCACAGGCTCTGGATGCACAAGCTCAGCGGCCATGGCTCATGGGCCCAGTTGCTCCGCGGCATGTAGGATCTTCCCGGACCGTGGCGCGAACTCATGTCCCCTGCATCGGCAGGCAGACTCTCAACCACTGCACCACCAGGGAAGCCCTTTCTCACTACCTTGTCATGAATCTTCCTCTATATATCTAATGATGAAATTACATTAACTGATTTTTGTTATTACCATGAAATTATTATTTTAGAGTAATATTATAATTGTGAAAGTGAAGAAAGCCATAGAAAAGAAAACACAGAAAAAATGTGTTTGGAGAAAAATAACCACACACTATTAAGATATGTGATAGGTGAAGCAGATTCTTGGTTAAAAGATTATTGTCCATGTCTCAGTTTTCTTAGCTATAAAAACACACAAACAAAATATGGTGGTCCGTGAACACATAATTATTTAGACACACTGAAGTTATTTTCATATTGACTCGGTGGAGTCCACCATCCTTGAAATTTACTCAGTTTTATTCCCCTTTCCCACCCCTTCATGGAATCTCAGGCAGATCTTGCAGTGTTTGTTCACTTTAAGCTGTAAATGGGGTAATTTAATTCATTATTACTACCTGTAAGATATTAAAAGTTCCAATCTGGTCTAATATTATAACTTCAATCTCAAATGCAATCCATAACTTCCTTCCTCTCTTTTACTCATGTCTGACTCATGGTTCAAGCACCCACAGTTGGGGAGAGGGCATGATATGGTCTTTTGTTCTTTGTCTGTCACCTCCCTATTTTGTCTTCTGGACATCCTGAGGTCCAAGCAAGGGGAAGGAGGTTAGATTAAGAAGGGTAGACTTTCATGTCACTGGTGCCACTCTTTTGACTAACCTTGGTTGTCTAGACTGTTCACCTCATAACTCTTACTCCTGAAGTACTCTTGCCCTGACAGGCTGCCCTCTTGTAAGGTGACTTGAGCCCAGAGATTTTCCATGGGACCTAATTGGTCACAGGAATCTTATTCATCCTTGCCAGACCACAAGGTGGTAGTGTGGCTGGCTGCCTACTATTGTTCTCTCCTGATCCTACCGCTGTGCGTGGCCACAGCTGGTCTCTAGTCTTCTGAATTCTCCGTGTGGGGAACAGGCACCAGTCGTGAGTTTCACGTACAATCTCAAAGAAGCCTTCCAAGGACCCTTTCACTCCATCTCTCTCCTTCAGCCCTGGATCCCAGAGTTCTGCACTTCCTAAATATCCAGGGGGCAGTGAGAGACCTTTCTCCACTTCTCACAGGCACCTTCAATCTCTATGAGTATTTCTCTTGGGTCCTCATTAGTCGATTTGGAGGGAGGCAAACTGGAAGAGGAAAGTAAATGGAGAAGAGATATCCCTGTCCTCTCCGCTAGTCTAAAAACCTTCTTTCAATGCATCTCTAATTCATCCATTTGAATCTTTGCATCTGTCTCACGTTCACTGTCAGCTATTGATGGGGCGGATGGTTGCTGGAGAGGTTCCGATTCCTTTGAGTACATTTTGGCAAGATGTTTCTATTTCTTCTCTTTAAAATGAGGAGTTACTTCTCATCCATTGTTCTCAGCTTTGGAGCTTGAGCCAACATTCCAGGATACTGGGGAAATTCCCACTCAACATCCTATTGTCTAAGAAAAATGCTTTTCTTTAGCTCAAGAATTCTTCAAGAAAATTAGAGAATGGAATTCAAATCCTTCAGAAGAGATGAACCAAGTCATAAAGTCATAGAAGTTTTAGAGCTTAAAGAGATCTTAGAAACCACTGCCTTTTCATTATGAAGAAAACATGTTCCAGAAAGGATAACTGACTTGCCCATGGTCATGGCTACAAGAGGTAGCTAAGGGTAGTGATGGGTCTGCCTATAGATTCCTCACTTGATGAAGGCAGAGGAAAGTACTTTTTCCTTTACTGTGATGTTTCTCTATTATTATCATCCTAAATTTATCATTGTGGGGGTACTGGAAAGAATTTATGACTGATATTTTGAGATATCAAAATTATAGTAAAATATATTCATCTAGAACATAAGAAAAAAACCCGAAGCAACAGGAATTTTTCAACATTCTTTGCTTTTATAAGGAAGGGATAAATGGCATGTAAGTAAATATCAGGGCCTTATCCAAAAAAGAAGTTTTCAAGATATGTCACTTCTTGTTGAATTGGGCCAATGCAATTTCTATTTAAAAATTGAAATCATAAACCTTCATATCTCTATAGTTCCTTTTGCCACTTACAAAGAGCTTTTACACACATGATCTGAAATTCTACAGTGACAAGTGAGGTTACATTAATGACCTTGAAGCACCGTGAGTGCCTTTTGAATTATTAAAGCAAGGTGGAATCTTGTTCTGGGTAAATTAGCGTTAAGTGTGTTATTTAAAATAATCCTTCCATATGTGATATTAGTGGGTAAAAATTCTCACCTAACTAAAATGTTCCAGCAACTAAAGGACTTAATTTTCCCAGCCATTTTGAATATTGAATTGCTATTCTGATGTCCTTATGATAGGCAGACATTGTTGCTAAGACAAAGTGTCTAAATCTTTTCTTCTTCAATATGTATCAAAACCCTTAAATTATATTCTAGAGATTTATCCTAAGAAAAATAATTGGACAAGAGTATGAAGATGTTTTGTAAGGATATTCAGTGCTACATTATCTTATTATTTTCAATATTAGGGAACAACATCAATGTCTAATAAAATGGAAATGGGCTCAAAGATATTATATAGCAATGAAATGGAGTTCTATACAGTCAATAAAATAGAGATGTGGAAGACAATTTAATGACATCTGAATATGCTTATGCTATTTTGTTTAGTGAACGATTTAGGCCTCAGGGGTATGGTAAAATCACAATTGTGTTTTAAAGTTATATATCTGTAAGTTCGTATGTACTAGCAAGAATATTGCTGAGAAATGGACACCTTTGGCTTGCTGGCTCAAAGAGTCTGTTTGCATGAGCTGATGAGAGACATGATATGCATGAGATCGCTATGTTTTGGACTGAAGGAAAGTTGGGGATGGAGATACCCATGAAGATGAGAAGATGAGGATAATTTCAATAACATAGACTCTGTTCTAAAACCCAGCCAGAGAGTCTGATTTTGAGACTCAACTGAGAAAGCATTTAAGGAGAGAAGCTGAAGTTTGTGTCGGTAAAAACCACCAGCCTCTGGGCACCCATGATGCCTCTTCAAGACCTAGGTAACAAAGCCTCAGAGATTTGGGAGGAGGTCCACCCTGTCCCCAACCGCCAATTCAGCTCCGGGTGTCACCAGCAGAGGGGCCATCGCAGGGAGAGCAGCCACACAGGTGGAGATGAGGCTGCAGCAGAAGAGAGGTGAGTTCCCAAGCATATATAAGATACACCATCACCCAGGGACCCTGGAAAATCTACAAAATGCCCTGAGGGGGAGCTGAAGTTCAGGGTGAGCAAGCGAGGGCTGGGATTTGTCATAGTTTGTGTCTTAATCTAATGCAGGATCGCAGCCTCAGCACTATTGACATTTGGGGCCAGACCATTCTTTGCTATTGGGGCAGCCATCTGTGTATTGTAGGATGTTTAGTAGCATTCCTGACCTCTACTCACTAGATGCCAGTAGTCTCCCCTCCCCAAATGGTGACAGAAAATATTTCCAGATACTGTCAAACATCCCTGCAGGGGCGGGGGGTAAAATCTCCCCAGGCAGAGAATCACTGATCTATTGGAATGGCAACTGCAATGACAGATTGGTGAAAATTGCTGCATGAAAACAGGTAACATTTGTTGAGTCTTTACAGTGCCCTGCGCCCTCTCCTAAGTGCTTCGGTTTTTAAACTTATGGCATGTTCACAACTCTATAAGGTGGGTTCTGTACTTCATTTTACAGATGAAGAGACTGAAAGCATAGAGGGGATAAGTAACTCTCCCAAGCTCACATGCTGTGATACAGCAGAGCTGGACAAGGAACCCATGTATTCTGGCTTCTGAGACCTTCCAACAGTATGTTAACAATTGCAGACTTTCTGTGTGACTACCATCTTTCTTTTTCTTTGTGGCTTTTTGTTGTTGTACTTTTCAAATATTTTCCAATACAAAAATTCACCCTAATAAAAATGATTAAGCAAGTAATTCAATAAGACCCAGTGCTGTAGGACTCCTGACCGGAGCCGAGTTGATGGATATGAGCATATCCAGGTAAGGGCCCCAGTGGGTCTCCTGGTCCACAATCCCAGGAAAGGATCAAGATGGCCAATATGATTTTAAACTAAGACCAAAACACAACAGGATGAAAGAGAGACCTGACAGAGTATGTGTCATTATGGTTTGCTGAGTTAGCCTCCTCTCATCTCTCCTAATTGCCCGATGAGTGGGTTCCTGCCCAGTCTGAGCTCCTGGCCCACCACCTGCAGGCACCCTCCTTCAGCAGGCGCTGAGCTCTCCGGGTGGATGCTGGTGTTGTTCCTGGATGGGAGGGCTGGCGGGGTGTGCGTGCCAGGGCTGGAGGCCAAGGTCCCCGGGAAACAAAATGCTGAGGCCCACACGCTGGGGTCTGCATCCTGTGCATCTGTCTGGCTGAGGCAGGCATTCAGGTAGCAATTCTCACCGAGGCTGGGGCTAGCAGCCAAGCGTTTAGCAGAGCCTGCCTGTCAGTCACCACTGATGTTCATCCCTTAATGGCACTTCCCTTGTCATTTGCCTGGTGTCGCTTTTATCTTAAGTGAATTTAACAATGGTGAAAGGTGCCAGTCTGAGGTCCCCAGAGAGGAGCTTTACCGGAAGAGCAGTTAGAATGAAAGTTTCTCCCATCAAATTGCCTCTGCTGCCCCACCCTGGGGGGGTGGGTAAGTCACCCACTGGCTTCGGGGGTACCCCGGAGGCTCCACTGAGCCAGCCCAGCTCTTCCCACAGCTCAGCAGGCATCCTTAAGGGAAGCCAGCTGCATGTAGCTCTGCAAAACAGGGAAACATCTTCCAATTGTGCTTTCTTTAATTTCCACACCCAGGAGTGTTTCAGGAGGAATTTAATCTCTATGTTTCTGGTTCATTTACTCTTAACTTGTCGCAGGATTCTTTCCAAAGAGCCATTTGGTACCCAGGAGAACTTGTGAGCTTTTAAAATATATATCCGTCTTTAAAAAAAAAAATTTTTTTTTTGTATTAGCCAGGTTCAAAGCAATGTCTAAGCTACACATGAATATGAGATGGTTTTAAATTTCAAATCCAGTTAAATTTCTAAGAGTGGTTCTGGGAAGCAGCCCATCTAGCAAATCAATGAATGACAGGTGAAAGCAGATATTATTTTGCCCTTCCGGGGCTGGGAGTTGAAGTTGGGGTATGAAATGAGTGAGCAGGAGAGGGAGAAACACAGGAAGCAAGAAGATGAAGAGAGGAAATTCCCTGGTGCTCCAGTGGTTAGGACTCCACGCTTCCACTGCAGGGGACACAGGTTCAATCCCTGGTAGGGGAACCAAGATCTCACATGCTGCAAGGCATGGTAAAAACAAACAAACAAACAAAAGAAACGAAGAGAGAGGTTGGAGGCACAATAATTCTAGCTACCTTATCCGACCTCTTACTATATACTAGGCTCTGCACTAAAAACTTGGTGTATCTAGTTCTTACAACAACCCAATGGCAATTTTGAAGTTACCAGGAAAGATGTTTCCCTGTTTCACAGATGAATAAACTGAAGTTTAGAAGTCAAGCAGATGATCCAGTTCACACAGATTGTTACTGAGGTAACCTGAACTGAATCCAGCTCCATCTGAATCCAAATTAGCAACATTGAAATGAGGAGGAAATATGGAGGATGTGGAGGAAAGGGGAGTTTCCCTCCCCTTTGCCACTGGCAGTGGAGTGTGATACGGTGTCAGAGCCTCTTTTTCTCTTTCCATTCTTATTGCTTCAGAAAGCATTGTGGGATGCAGGGTGAGCCTGGCTGATTTCTGTCCATCTCATTGTGCAGACTGTGTTGCCATGGAAGGAGCTTCCTTTCAGCTGCAATTATAGGGCACTGGCTCCTACTCACCCAGAAAGCTAAGCTTGAGGTAGAGATAGGAAGGGCTAAGTGTTCTGACGTTTGGGTAAAATCGGACTTTACTCCTGAAGAGAACTGGGGACAAATAATTTCCTAGGCACTGAGGTCAGTTATCTCTGGGGGAACTTGTATTGTTAAGACAAAATTCCTTTGTATGTTCTGGAGATTGAAAAAGATGAAACGTGTGTGTGTGTGTGTGTGTGTGTGTGTGTGTGTGTGTGTGTGTGTGTTGTCAGGATATCTGTGGAAGCCAAGGACAATTTCCAGCTCTACCAGGACCCTAGTTTGCTTATCCCAGTTTAACAGTACTTTGCTTGAAGCCTTCTGTCCCACTCCATTTAGTTCATGAAGTGCTGAGGACCTCTGATGGCAAGATTGTTGCACTTAATATTAAATATACCACAGTGAGGAAAAAACTATCAAGTGCATTTATTTTGGTGGTTTTTATCCAGCATCACTGCCTTTTGTGAAATTTGCATAAGATGATCCTAGATCTCTCCTAGGATAAAGGCAGTCATAGGCTCCCTGGTACTTCTTTTTTCATCTAGTGTTTAAATATGCACTGCACTCACTTTTATTTCAAGAAGGACATCTTACTAAATTAGTGAGTGTAGAACTCCCAAAAGAGATCATGGAAAGTGCTAATATAGAGTGAGTAAGGATTTGACCACAAGCCCTGCCACTCTAGGGAAAAGCAGTTTGTAGGTTCATGCTTGAAGAAAGAGAAATTTGAGGGGATGGGAAAATGTGAAATGGAGCCAAGACAGGGGCTTTCCCTGGATCCCCAGGGCTCATAAATTATTTTTGGATGCAAAGGCATGGAAGATGACATACCTCTATCCTCCAGGAGTTGATGCTGGCAATAGTTGTTACCAAGGACTGAAGAGCTCTAAGGAGAGGGAAGGATGTCAGCTTCAAGAGGCAGTAGCTATCTGAAACAACCTGGGATAGATGAGATTTGATCAATCTCCCTCTACTATTAGCTACTCTGGCATCCACGGTCTACCCCACACAAGGCAGCATTTTACCACACCGGGCTTACATTGCCTTTTCCTGTTTCATGTGGGCTTGTGTTTCCACTCACCAACCTCCACTCAAAAACCTCTGAAGGTTTCCCCTTACCTGCACCATGAGCTCCAAACTTGTTCCCCCAGCCTCCAAGTTCTTTTTCACTTTTACTCTCAATATTTCCTCAACAATGCATGCAAACACTCCACTCTATTGAAGCTGATACATTTGTCACATAGGATGATCCACTGCTCCAGTTTGCCCAGGATAGAAGGGGTTCCCAGGACACAGGATTTTTGGTGCTAGAACCAGGAAAGTCCTGGGCAAAGTGGAACGGGTAGGTTGTCCTCTCTAAGTCACTCTTGGATGAACAAATTTTGAGTTGTTCTGCTTCCATACCTCTCATACTTCTCTTCTTGCTTGGAACGTCACCTTTTTCTCTCTACCTATTAGAAATTTATTCATCTGCCAAGATCCATCTCAAATTTTAGCTTCTGGGTGAATCTTTCCCAGATTCCCCTCAGTGGCAAACCATTTCTCTTTTCTTTGAATCCCTGTAACTCTGGTTACCTGGGTGATTCAAAAGAAAGCAGTAGAGTAGAGTGGTTGGGAGCACGGATTAACAAGGTAAGAAGGTATGCGTTCTAAATCTGATGTGACAGCTGCTAATTGAATGCAGTTAACCTGTTTCTCCCTCAGTTTTCTCATGGTGTGTGTGTGTGTGTGTGTGTGTGTGTGTGTGTGTGTGTGTGTGTGAAATTATAATACCTAGCTCTTTGGGAGGTTGTGAAGGTTGAATGAAATAATACATGTAGCACCTGCATCATAGGCGGTATATTGATATATGTTTAATGAACCTTACTACTCTTTGGTTCCTTCACTCAATGAGTATTTGTTGAGTGCCTTCTATGTGTCTGGCTCTGTTCCATGAAATGGACAATATTCCTGCCCTAAGGAGCTTAGATGCTAGCTGGGGAGGACAGGAGAACATAAAATAAACTACAAACTATGGCCAATGGTGATAAATGCTAGAAAAATAAGGCAGTGGAGGGAGATAGTGAGTGCTTTGTATCAGGATGATAAGAGAGCCTCAAGCAAAGACCTAACAAAGGTGAGGTGTTGACCCATACAGATATCTTAAGAAAAGAGGTCTCCATGTGGAAGTGACAGCAAGCAAGAACAAGGTACTGAGAAGGTCCTCTTGGTGTTCTGGGGAAAATATGGCTCAGCAGAAGGAAAGAGGAGAGCAGTAGGAAATGAGATCAGAGAGGTAATGAGGGAGGCACAGACCATGGAGAACCATAATGATGACTGAAGGCCTCCGGCTTTTATCCTGAATATGAAGGGATGACATTGAACTGTTTTGATCAGAGGAGTGTCACTTCCTGACTCCATAAGTGACTCATTTTTTAAGAGTCACTCTTGCTGTTGGCTTGAGGATAAACTGTAGGCAGAAAAAGGCAGAACCTGGGAGACCTCCCAGGAGACTGTTGTGGCCGTAAACTGAGTGAGAGAGGAAGGTAACCTAGATAAGGTGCAACAGGTGAAGGTTATGACAGTGGTTAGAGTCTGGCTATTTTGGGAAGTAGAGCCAATGCACTTGCCAATAGGGATTGGTTGGCCTCTATTCAGAAATGGCTCTCAGACTTTTGTCTAAAAAAGAATAGAGTTGCTGTCATCTGGAATGAGGAATACCAGGAACAGCAGGCTGGGAATGAAGACCAGGAGCTTGGCTTTGAACATGGTGAGTGTGTGGTACCTATTAAACACCCATGTGGGGATGCTGAGCTGTGTTAACCAGGCAGGTCTTCTTCTTCTTTTTTTTTTTTCTTTTGCGGTACGTGTGCCTCTCACTGTTGTGGCCTCTTCCGTTGCAGAGCACAGGCTCCGGACGCGCAGGCTCAGTGGCCATGGCTCACGGGCCCAGCCGCTCTGTGGCATATGGGATCTTCCCGTACCGGGGCACGAACCCGTGTCCCCTGCATCGGCAGGTGGACTCTCAACCACTGCGCCACCAGGGAAGCTCAAGTCTTCTTTTTTTAAAACTTTGGATATGCTTTATTCTGCCATAAATTCCCAGGAGATATGAGAAATATCATTTCTGAATGGGACTAAAAATTTCACAAATGCTAGCACTTTATTGACAATAGCCAAGTTTTTTAAGGTAGTGCACATGTATTAAGTAACCTTTTTAAAATCTCGAAGTTTTTATAAATTTTAAAGGGAAATTGTAGCAGATCCTACTTTACTTTTCAATATTCAGTGTAAAAATCTTTGTGATATAAATATACATTTTGAGGACAGGATGGAGGACTGCAAATGAACTGCTTTGCCTAAGTTGTCAGGCTCCTGCATTTGCACTAGATACCGTTATGTAAAAGACCATTGTTGGAAATGTTCCTGATAAACTGAAATAAAGGAGAAATTTTAAAACAGCTCAGTCTTCAAAAGCATTAATACCTGGTATAATTTTAAAGGGAGAAATGAAATATTCCTTTACTTCCAAATGGATTGAACAGAAAATTCAAAATACTTCTCTTATTGAAAAATGAGTACACTAATTTGTTTTAAGGCTGGATACTAACACCATTTTCACAAAGAAGGCAAGTCTTCTCATCTCTCTCATGGTGATTTGGAGTGGTTCAGGGGAGAATCTAAATTACTGGAGGGCAATTAGTTCTTCTTTCTTAAGTCTCCCTAGTAGTACCAGTTAACCAAAAGGTCAGATCCAGCATCTTGTACATTCTTCTGAACCTCGTCCAGTTCTTAGAACAATACTAGGTATGATAAATACCTGATCTGTGTCACAAAGAGATGACAGAAACTGCAGAGCAGGAACTTTGGATTCTATGAACTCTTTTAAAACAGAACCCTCATGACTCCAAGTCCTTTCCATAAAAGAACTTGATTCTTCATGTGGAAGCCTTTTGAAAGCACCTAGCACATTCCATAATCCCAGTGAAACCTTAGTGAGTGTCCAGACAGGTGATGCTTTGTGGTGGAGACATTCACTCTTCCAGGTTTCTCAGAAACAAGAGAATAAAAGGCAGAAGATGAATAGCCTTTGCCTCTGAAACAGCTGCTGCTGCTCTCGCATCTGCATGGCCAGTTGATTTAGAGATTTGTGAAGAAAGCTTCTGAACCCCTGGCTCCTGCCAAGTGAATTACCAGGAGCATCCCATGGTAGGAATTATCATTCTTCCAGGTGCCCTGGAGCTGGAAGATAAAATACACTTGCTCCTAGAGGGACCTGCAGACACAACCTGGGCACGGACCTGAAGATTAAGGTCATCTTGCTCTGGATGGTGACTTGGAGCTAAGTCAACGGCACTCATCAAAGACTGATTCCCAAGGGAGGTGTCTGGGATTGCTGTTATTGAAAGACCCTGACAATAATGCCAGCTCTCCATTTTTGGTGACAAAATGTCCAAAAGTAGAGGTGGGCACCATGGCACAAGTTGATACAAACATTGCATAACCCAGAAACGGAAAGCGTTACCCCCAGATGGTGAACAATGTTGCGACCTTTCTGCCCTATTCAGGCCACCCTTGGCAGATATGTCAGATACCACCTCATTTGCCATGGGCCAGTTTCCTCCTTCCCTTCCAAAATAAAATGTTCTATAACAAGATTTCTATGATCACACAAATTTGGAAAAGTCCGGGTCATTTTGAAATAGGTTTCTTTGCACAGGATTTCTCAGAACTCTCAATATGCTAATATGCATCGAAATTTTCCAAAGGGGAAGAATGCATGCAGCAGTATTTGAGCACAAGGACTGTTCTCCTGAAGCACCTACTATGACAAGTGTTGTTCTCATCTCTCTTAGAGAAATGCTTCCTTAGGCTAACATTTAAATGATTCACATTCTCTGAGACCAAATGGTGCTTGGGGAAGATGCTGAGGATTCATTTTAAAAGTGCCACCAGGAGATTTTAAAAGAAAGGAAAAAGGAGGGAGAAGTAATCAGCCCAGGGACAGGAGCGGGAAGTTAATCCTCCTGCCTCGGTGGTTTCTGGCGGAAGGACCCGACAGGCTTTGTCTTCAGAAGCTGAGCGGGGCATTTGCTCTAAGACGTGAAGGGCTATCTAGTGTTAATGGGAGAAAAAAAAACTGAATGAAGACCAAAGAATCCCACTCAAAGCTACTTTTAAGGGAGGATGGCTTATCAGAATTTAACTACATAAAAGGCTTCACTTAAAACACAATCCTCAGAGAATCTTTGCTGCAAAACTTTTTGTAGATAAGAACAAATTTAATGAAACCTCAGGGTAAAGGGTAAACCCTTTCGTGCAATCAGAAAATCAGAGAAGTTGACAGGAAGTATAGGGGATTTCAATCTAACTTCCTACTCTATCAGTTCCATCTACAATATTCAGAAGAGCCATCCTGTTGCTGTTTGAACACCTCCACTGATGAGAGTCTCACCACTTTTTTTTATTTTTTTATTTTTTTTAACATCTTTATTGGGGTATAATTGCTTTACAATGGTGTGTTAGTTTCTGCTTTATAACAGAGTGAGTCAGTTATACATATATATATGTTCCCATATCTCTTCCCTCTTTGTCTCCCTCCCTCCCACCCTCCCTATCCCACCCCTCCAGACAGCCACAAAGAACTGAGCCGGTTTTATGACACTTAAGAGCATCAGTAAGAGCACTTTGAACAACCAAAAGGAGTTGTCCAATTAAAATATTATCACTAAAATATATATATATTGAACAGAATAGGTTATTGTTGTTTTAATGCCTGCTGACCTGAATAGGAGAGAGCCTTTATTATTTTTCCTGCTTTGGCCTATAAAGCTATTAACTGGGGTTTTCCTCTTAGCAGTTAACAATAGCAAAGTGAAGACGGCATCTAAGCTGTGTTCAGCCCTGACTCTTTCTGGTCTTGTGGAAGTAAAAGAGGTATGTTTGTAGACGACCTTCTTTGCTGGGAATTTAAGCCTTGGGTGACTAAACCCAGTATCTCTTTTGTCAGACGATACAGAGAGAATCTGGGAGAAATAACAACCCTGAAGGTGAGGTGATCAGTGTCACTCAACTAGGAAACAAGTTGAGAAGGGCTCTGCATGGGAGAAACCAGATGCCTCGAAGGACGAAACCTCTGAAATCAATCTCCTCTGAAGAGACTCAGCTTGGGCCCATGTGGGTTGGGACATATTTTGGTCTCAGTACTAGTGGTGACCACTGAGGCATCTCTTAGTGGACACGAATCTTAGGCCTAAGTGAAGGGCAGTTGCCTGTATTTTCCTCAGCTTTTGGGTGGGAGGCTAGAATAGGTTGGAGGGGGAAATCCTTTTCTGACAATTCATTAGAAATATTAACATTAAATAGAGGTATTTATGGTTCTCCATTCTTCTCCAATGCTGAAATTTTCTTGTGTGAGAAGTGTTATACCACAATAGCTGTTATACCATTGATCTGTACATGACCTAGGGCCTCAGTTTCTTCACACCTACCCTTTCTTATTTTTCTCTTTAGTTAAAGTTCTTCCATCTTTTATTCCAAAATATGGGATGTTCATAAAAATTCAGTTAAGACTGAAGAATATAAAGTGACATCTCAGGCCTTGCTTACACTTTCCTCCCCAGCGGGAGCCACCAATACATTTTTTGGTGTGGCTGTTCGGACTTCTTTTTATGTATTTACAAGTGTGTTTTGTGTGTGTGTATACACATTTTTTAATGTAAATAAGGTCGTATGTATACAGTGTTCAGTCACTAGCTCTTTCCCCCACCTTTAGCTGTCTTTGACATTATCCATCTTAGTGTATTGACCCACTTTCTTACTAATTATGGAACGGCGTTCAGTGCTCTAGATGGACTGTGGTTTATGTAGCGGTTCCATAATTGTCGGACATAGAGGTAGCACCCCCAGCTTCTTCCCGACCTTTCCTGTCTGCTGCTTCTTCCCAAGGAACATAGAAAGCATTTCCCTCCCCCCGTGGTTCTCTTTCTCTACTGCGTATTTCATTTCTAGCATCTTTACTGTGGGCATGCTCCCCCGCCACAGGCTTCGATTCCATTCAACAGCCTCTTCAGCATGTCCGATTCATCTTGATAATCATAATCATTACAATCTCCACAATGCCTCGCACAGTGCCTTGTACCTAATAGACAGATATTTGATAAAACTCTCCAAGGGGCAGGCTCAACATAAACACGTAGACAGAAGTTACACTCCAGGGTCCTGATCAGTGAGAAACCGAACGTGTGGCACGAGGCAACGTCTGCGATCTCCTGCTGTCATGCGCTTACTGCAGACGTGAGCGTTTGACACCTGTGAGGGGGACATAGTACACCACCATACGGTAGAAAAAGCGTGGCCTAATCCTCTGATATCTTGAATTTCAGCTGCAGCGCAAGTTCTTGAGCCCCGAGGAGATTCAGTCTGTCCGAGAACACCTGGGTTACCACAGTGACAGCCTGCTCTCTGTGCAGATCACAGGAAAAAAGCCCAATTTTGAAGTGGGTTCTTCTAGTCAACTTAAGCTTTCTACTACCAAGAAGTCTTCCGGTGAGACTGGCCTAGGGATATTGTTCTGTCTGAGTGGGCCTGAAAAGCCGTATTAAAAACTGAGCCAGAGATCTGAATGAGGTGGTGATATCTTTAGAGGATCATTCCCTTCCTTAATTTCCCTCATTTCCAAGTGGAAGAATGCTTAATGTACTGTTGTTCTGGGCATATTCGGATCCAATACTGAAATGATGCGTAGATATTACCTAGTTCAGCCCCTTCTTCTGCACCAGAGGACACTGAGGTCTCCAGATACTAGAGGTCAGACTCCCATAGTTTCATTAGTTAATGAAGTCTTTCCAGACCCCAGAATTATGACATTTACCCTCAGAAGACCTCACAGTGACGGTCATGGCGGATAAGAGTGTGCTATTCCTCTTCCCATGTGTCCTTTTCTCTGTGCCACTGAATTCAGCTTTTCTTTGAGGATCTTAAGACACTTATAAAAATATCTCCTCTCAGAAGATTGCACTCCACCCTTTTTCACCATTCTCACCCTTCCTATCACTATTTTTTAATGCCTGAGTTGAGAAAAATTGTCCTAGCTGTGAGGTATGCAAAAATTTACAGGTATTCACACTGCTCTGTTTTGACTGTCCAGCCTAAATCTTCAAGAAATCCTTTAGCATCCTAACCTTTGGAGTCACAGTTCCAGAATGGGTAGGAGCAGCTTAGATGGCCTGCCCTGTGGGAGATCTGAGCATCCAGTGTGACAGTGATCTCTGGGGGGTGCACTTACCCGCCAAGGCCCATTCGTGGACTGGCCCACACTGAACCCTCAGCTCTTTCGGGCCCAGAGAGAGAATCAGGAGGTGTGATTTGCTACTGATTTGTTGTTACGCCACCGCCATCAGCTCTTGAGCCCATTTTCTTGTCTGTAACAGGTCTACATGAGACCGGAGCTTTGCTATTTATAATGCTTTTTGGTACAGTTTCTTGTTTCATATTCAAATCTCCTGCAGTGGGCATAGGGAATCCTATTAGCCCCATGTTCTAGGGATGGGAACTAAGAGAAGGAGGAGAAAGCAATATGGAGTGGAAGTTAAAAGCGTTAGGTAGACTCTGTCTGTACTTGTGTATTTGTGGCTGGGTGTAACTGGCCTAAGTATCTAAACCTCTTTCCTCATTTATAAAATTAGGATGACAAGAACTTTCCTCATAAGGTGGTGAGCAGGACTAAATTAGATCATGTATGTAAAATGTTTAATGTAGTATCTGGCACAAAGCTTAACAAATGATGGCTTTTATTGCCATAAAGTGATGGGTCCCTCTCATGCCTTTATAAGTGATAGAGCTGGGCCTTGAACCCAGGTCCAGTGTGTTCCCTGCACAGCCTCAGTAGAAAGCACTTACATGTGCTTGGAGTTTGTTTCCAGCTGCTTTTCTGGAGCTTGTTTTCTTTCATTGGTTGGATTCAGGGAAGCCTGCTATGGACCCTGCAGCTGCCAAGCTCTGGACCCTCTCAGCCAATGATATGGAGGATGAGAGCGTGGTGAGTCAGCACTGTGGTCACCTGATTGCTTTCTTTCAGGCCCCACTTTGGGTGGGAATGTTGTTGTTTGGAGTGGCCTCTCTGGGTTTGTAGGTGTGAAAGCATTTAAAGCCCAGCCTTGTGGCTGTGCCTGCCATTGGCATTTTTTGACTCAGAAGGAAACTCCTCATTAGTGGCATTTTAAATTTCTTTTTCAGCATCTTTCCCCCCGCAGATTTTCTTGTTCTCACTTCATGTGATATATTAAAGACTCTTGTGGGCATGCGTAAACCTGAAAAGAGTTTGTCAGCTAAAATATTTTTTGGCTCCTTCGTCTGGGCAAGTCACCAAATGCTCACTGTCTTAACAGTAATGCTCTTCCAACTCAGATCAATGCTTTCTGTAATAAAGTTCTTCATTCCTACAACTATTGAAGTTAGAGTGGTAAGCAAACTAGGCGACGGTTTGTGCCCTCACAGAGCTTACAGATTAACTGTCTACACGTTTATCGAAGAATCACACAAGTGTATATATCATTATCTGCCTTTTCCTCTGGAATTATATAGAAAATATTCCATTCCCTTTTCTCACACGACAGCCCTTTATATATTCGCATAAATATAACGCTTCTCTCTTTGTTCTTCCTGCCCCCTCCCTCCCTGCCCTCCACACACATATTCTCTGCACATCATAAATGAGTCCCCAGCCCCCTCACAGCCTAACACAGCTTCTGTGCACGTAGTGTACTCACTATGTGGTCAGCTTGGGCGTGATGATCAAGCCCAGGTAGGATGATGGCTGCCTTCTACATAGATGGGCAAACTGCTGCTGTGGACTGTGGCCACTTCACCTGTTCATTAGCAGAGACCATGACTGGGTCATTAATGGCTTCGAACATTCTCCAGGATCTCATTGACTCAGATGAACTGCTGGATCCAGAAGATATGAAGAAGCCAGACCCAGCTTCCTTGCGGGCTGCCTCCTGTGGGGAAGGGAAAAAGAGGAAGGCCTGCAAGAACTGGTAAGCCTTGGGGTGAGAAGAGGCTGCCAGGCTGCTTCCAGCGGCTTCTGATTGTCAAGGAATCGCTGTGCTTCACAATTACTAAAACATGTTTTATTGTAAAATGTATCAGACGGTTAGAAGAGTATGCTAAATAAGTACATTTTAAAGAACAATAAAATGAACACCCATGTACTGCTCACCCAGCTTAAGTACCAGGAACATGACTTGTTCCTTAGAAGTCGCCTCTGCCTGCTCCCTCAGCTGCATCTCCCTCCCTCTCCTTACAAGAGGCTACCATTCTCCCAAATTTGTGCTAATCTTTGCTGGCTTTTTCGATAGTTTACTGTCTGTGTGTGAATCTCCAAACAGTACATCATTGAATTGTGGAGCCCAAAGCTGACTAGGCCAGGAAAGGTCAATGCTCCATATCTGTGAAGACTCCCAGGGAAAAGGTCTGTCAAGGATTTGGAGTTCCTGGGTGGTGGCAGGTCCCACTCATCACCTGCTAACTTTCCCCCAGCACCTGTGGCCTCGCAGAAGAACTGGAGAAAGAGAAGTTGAGGGACCAGATAAGCTCCCAGCCCAAGTCGGCTTGTGGAAACGTGAGTATCTGGTTGATTACTCAGTATTCACAAAGGCCTAAACTAAACACAGGCCAGCTCCAGCTCTACAGAGTTCACTGCCCAATTATTTTAATAATAGGTGAACGTGTGAGAACGTGTCTCTAGGTAGTAATGGGAAGAGGGCTTATCTCCTGAGAGTGGGCAGCGCACTCATGCCCGTAGGGGAGGCACTTGTCATTTCTTATTTTTGGCCCCTTTCTTTCTGCTTCACATTAGGCCTGATGCTACTCAGCCATTTGCTGAGTGTGGCTGTGATTTGAACTGCTGAGAATACAGAAGTATTCACCTAAGGGACTTCTCTAGACTTTTGTCTTTCATGAAATCAGAGATCTTAAAGCCTCTTAGTATTTGGATCCCAGTTGGACCTACAAATGTACGCAGTCATTCTCTTTAGGCCACTGTGGCCATACCATGAAATTTGGGATCCCTTTCTTCTGGCCTGTATCTCTGGGAGAGCTGACACTTGGCTCCCCTGTATGATGGTCTCTTCTTTCAACAGTGTTACCTGGGCGATGCTTTCCGCTGTGCCAGCTGCCCCTACCTTGGGATGCCGGCCTTCAGACCTGGGGAGAAGGTGCTCCTGAGCGACAGCAGCCTCAATGATGCCTAGGGGAGGGCCCGGCCTGGGACACACCTGCTCCTCTGCCAGCTCCTGCCCCTTCCATCCCACCACGTGGTTCCTCCCGTCTCCTCTTGATTGGCTCACTCTGGCTTAGGTCCATTGCGGAGAGGGTGCTCAGTGGACAGAGTGGAGCTGGCTGGGAGCAGTGGTGTGGAGTGCTGCTGCAAGTCAAGACCACGGTATCCCGGGGCCCTGTTACCCTGAGTGGGGACCTCCTTCACCCAGTGTTAGGTAAACGGGGCACATCCCAAATAGGCCCCTCTCACCAGGTCAAAATGCTGATATTTCGTAACACTCTCCGAGCCCGCCATGCTTGAGTATTAACACTGTGACAGAGAGGGCCCCACCCCATTCTAAGCTCCGCAGTAGTGCCACGGCTTATCTTCCAGAGTTGGTGGTTTATTCACCATGCAGTTTTCTTGGTGACAAGAGGCAAGTGTCTCATGACCTCAGAGCACCAAGGGAATCACTCCTTGGTTGCTGTGATCATATCCAGTGTCCCTCTGCCCCCTCCAGTCCTACCCCCCATCCCTGTTTTACTGTGTTGCATCTGTGCCCCATTGTCATTTCTGTTAATCTCCAGGTATTAAACTTACGTACTAATGTATATTCGCTGTGAAGAGGGGATATGTCTGTGTGTGTGTGTGTGTGTGTGTGTGTGTGTGTG
>NW_006785351.1:1002413-1054448 GCF_000442215.2 Lipotes vexillifer | reverse complement strand
AGCCGTGGCGCACTAACCCCTTCGGGCTATGTTCAAGCCGCCAACCCCAGTCCTCTCCCTGAGCTCCGACCGAAACCGAAACCGAGCCTCAGCTCGCAGCCCCGCCCGCCCCCGGCGGGTGAGCACACGAGCCTCTCGGGCTGGTGAGCGCCGGTCGGCGCCGATCCCCCGCGCGGGAATCCCTCCGCTTTGCCCTCCGCGCCCCTGTTGCCATGCCGTCCTCCGCGGCTCCGAAGCTCCCCGCTCCGCCCCCCGCAATCCCTGCCCGCGAAGGGGCTCCCAGCGTGTGGAGAGCCCTCCTCCCCCACGGCTCCCTCCCACTGGTGCAGGTACCGTCCTTATCCTTTTGTCTCTGTTTATTCTTTTTTCTCTTGCCCTACCCAGCTACGTGGGGAGATTCTTGCCTTTTGGGAGGTCTGAGGTCTCCTGCCAGCGTTCAGTAGGTGTTCTGTAGGAGTTGCTCCACGTGTAGATGTATTTCTGGTGTATCTGTGGGGAGGAAGGTGATCTCTGCGTCTTACTCCTCCGCCATCTTGGAAAGAGTCCGAGAGTCTCACCACTTTTTAAGGCAGCTTATTCCATTGTCAACCAGCTCTAATGGTCTGGGTCCAGGACCGTAAACTCCACTCCTTAATGAGTAACATAATCAGAAGTTTCCAGCATTCTCAGAACTTGCTGGTTTGTGAATACTGTGCACTAGGCTCTGCAGACTCTAAAATAAGTGACAGTAATGCAGATACACTGAGATTCTAGAACAATGAACAGAACGGAACACACAAAGCAGCCAAACTTAGTCTTTATGTTTTACTCTTTGGGAAAAAAGCAATTCTATGGATGTACCTTTTTGGTGAAAGAGGAAGAAGTTTGTTTTGCAGAAAAAAGTGAGATGATACAGTGAGAGTGTTTGGGGAACTCAAGTGTGCCATACACATCAGTGTCAGGTGTCTTAGTCACGGGCTAAAAGTGGGAGATCTAACGAGACAGTGAGTAGAATGGGGAGAAAGGATCAGATTGCTCAGGGGCCAGTAGCAGCAGAAGGAAATCAGTGGAAGAAGGGAGGGGATGAAAGATCCAAGTGGGAAGAAAATGGGTCGGAGAAACAGTAAGTAAGTGTCCTTCTGGAAAATGAGATGCTACCTATGAAATATGCCACCTCAGTCCCCACAAACCTTCAATCCCCTTTGCCTAACTCAGAAACTCACTCTTAACCTCTTTTCCATGTCCCACCTCCCCTCCCAATCTGTTGTCACATCTGTGCACCCCATCTCTTCAGCACAAGGAAACTCTAGGGTGTGTTCCCACCTAGTAGGCTCTCACGGTTTTTAATTAAAAAGAAATAAGAGGGGCTTCCCTGGTGGCGCAGTGGTTGAGAGTCTGCCTGCCGATGCAGGGGACGCGGGTTCGTGCCCCGGCCTGGGAAGATCCCACATGCCGCGGAGTGGCTGGGCCTGTGAGCCAAAAAAAAAGGTTTAAAAGAAATAAGAGCCTTCTAACAGGTAAAGCAATGTGAGGCTAACCCTTCTCTGTGAGTGTCTCACTGCGTCAATGGGCACCATTTACCCAATGGAGGGAAGATGTACTTTTGGACAAATGAGCCATTAAGACTAAGTTTCTGGATCAATCAGAAATGAGTTAAAAGGGAGGAATGTCCTTTGCTGGAAGGACTGTCTGCCTTCAGCCTCTGAATAGACAGCTGCCTCCCTCAAGATAAGTCCTTCCCTGCTGCACTCTCATTCATCTGTTCCTGGGCTCCCCAGAGAGGCCACCAGTCACAGCAAACGTCACAGGGCTCCAGCTCGCCCTCAGCTGGAGAGGTCCTGAATCTCCACACACTCCAGGACTCCTGAGGGCTCTTTTTTATTTTTCACTTGTTTTTGTTTCTTTTTTTCTTTACTGATTCTTTTTTTTTTTATCATCTTTATTGGAGTATAATTGCTTTACAATGATGTGTTAGTTTCTGCTTTATAACAAAGTGAATCAGTTATACATATGCATATGTTCCCACATCTCTTCCCTCTTGCAACTCCCTCCCTCCCACCCTCCCTATCCCACCACTCTAGGTGGTCACAAAGCACCGAGCTGATCTCCCTGTGCTATGCGGCTGCTTCCCACTAGCTATCTATTTTACATTTGATAGTGTATATATGTCCATTCCACTCTCACTTCGTCCCAGCTTCCCCTTCCCCCTCTCCATATCCTCAAGTCCATTCTCTAGCAGGTCTGTGTCTTTATTCCTGTCTTACCCCTAGGTTCTTCATGACATTTTTTTCCCTTAAATTCCATATATATGTGTTAGCATACGGTATATGTCTTTCTCTTTCTGACTTACTTCACTCTGTATGACAGACTCTAGGTCCATCCACCTCATTACAAATAGCTCAATTTTGCTTCTTTTTGTGGCTGAGTAATATTCTATTGTATATATGTACCACATCTTCTTTATCCATTCATCCAATGATGGACATTTAGGTTGTCTCCATCTCCGGGCTATTGTAAATAGAGCTGCAATGAACAGTTTGGTACATGACTCTTTTTGAATTTTGGTTTTCTCAGGGTATATGCCCAGTAGTGGGATTGCTGGGTCATATGGTAGTTCTATTTGTAGTTTTTTAAGGAACCTCCATACTGTTCTCCATAGTGGCTGAACCAATTCACATTCCCACCAGCAGTGAAAGAGTGCTCCCTTTTCTCCACATCCTCTCCAGCATTTATTGTTTCTAGATTTTTTGATGATGGCCATTCTGAGCGGTGTGAGATGATATCTCATTGTAGTTTTGATTTGCATTTCTCTAATGATTAATGATGTTGAGCATTCTTTCATGTGTTTGTTGGCAGTCTGTATATCTTCTTTGGAGAAATGTCTATTTAGGTCTTCTGCCCATTTTTGGATTGGGTTGTATGTTTTTTTGTTATTGAGCTGCATGAGCTACTTGTAAATTTTGGAGATTAATCCTTTGTCAGTTGCTTCATTTGCAAATATTTTCTCCCATTCTGAGGGTTGTCTTTTGGTCTTGTTTATGGTTTCCTTTGCTGTGCAAAAGCTTTGAAGTTTCATTAGGTCCCATTTGCTTATTTTTGTTTTTATTTCCATTTCTCTAGGAGGTGGGTCAAGAAGGATCTTGCTGTGATTTATGTCATAGAGTGTTCTGCCTATGTTTTCCTCTAAGAGTTTGATAGTTTCTGGCCTTACATTTAGGTCTTTAATCCATTTTGAGCTTATTTTTGTGTATGGTGTTAGGGAGTGATCTAATCTCATACTTTTACATGTACCTGTCCAGTTTTCCCAGCACCACTTATTGAAGAGGCTGTCCTTTCTCCACCGTACATTTCTGTCTCCTTTATCAAAGATAAGGTGACAATATGTGCGTGGGTTTATCTCTGGGATTTCTATTCTGTTCCATTGATCTATCTTTCTGTTTTTGTGCCAGTACCATATTGTCTTGATTACTGAAGCTTTCTAGTATAGTCTGAAGTCAGGCAGCCTGATTCCTCCAGTTCCGTTTTTTGTTCTCAAGAATGCTTTGGCTATTCGGGGTCTTTTGTGTTTCCATACAAATTGTGAAATTTTTTGTTCTAGTTCTGTGAAAAATGCCAGTGGTAGTTTGATAGGGATTGCATTGAATCTATAGATTGCTTTGGGTAGTAGAGTCATTTTCACAATGTTGATTCTTCCAATCCAAGAACATGGTATATCTCTCCATCTGTTTGTATCATCTTTAATTTCTTTCATCAGTGTCTTATAATTTTCTGCATACAGGTCTTTTGTCTCCTTAGGTAGGTTTATTCCTAGATATTTTATTCTTTTTGTTGCAATGGTAAATGGGAGTGTTTTCTTGATTTCACTTTCAGATTTTTCATCATTAGTATATAGGAATGCCAGAGATTTCTGTGCATTAATTTTGTATCCTGCTACTTTACCAAATTCATTGATTAGCTCTAGTAGTTTTCTGGTAGCATCTTTAGGATTCTCTATGTATAGTATCATGTCATCTGCAAACAGTGACAGCTTTACTTCTTCTTTTCCGATTTGGATTCCTTTTATTTCCTTTTCTTCTCTGATTGCTGTGGCTAAAACTTCCAAAACTATGTTGAATAAGAGTGGTGAGAGTGGGCAACCTTGTCTTGTTCCTGACCTTAGTGGAAATGCTTTCAGTTTTTCGCCATTGAGGATGATGTTGGCTGTGGGCTTGTCATATACGGCCTTTATTATGTTGAGGAAAGTTCCCTCTATGCCTACTTTCTGGAGGGTTTTTATCATACATGGGTGTTGATTTTGTTGAAAGCGTTCTCTGCATCTATTGAGATGACCATATGTTTTTTCTCCTTCAATTTTTTTAATGTGGCGTATCACATTGATTGATTTGCGTATATTGAAGAATCCTTGCATTCCTGGAATAAACCCACTTGATTCATGGTGTATGATCCTTTTAATGTGCTGTTGGATTCTGTTTGCTAGTATTTTGTTGAGGATTTTTGCATCTATGTTCATCAGTGATATTGGCCTGTAGTTTTCTTTCTTTGTGACATCCTTGTCTGGTTTTGGTATCAAGGTGATGGTGGCCTCGTAGAATGAGTTTGGGAGTGTTCCTCCCTCTGCTATATTTTGGAAGAGTTTGAGAAGGATAGGTGTTAGCTCTTCTCTAAATGTGTGATAGAATTCACCTGTGAAGCCATCTGGTCCTGGGCTTTTGTTTGTTGGAAGATTTTTAATCACAGTTTCAATTTCAGTGCTTGTGATTGGTCTGTTCATATTTTCTATTTCTTCCTCATTCAGTCTTGGCAGGTTGTACTTTTCTAAGAATTTGTCCATTTCTTCCAGGTTATCCATTTTATTGGCATAGAGATGCTTGTAGTAGCCTCTCATGATCTTTTGTATTTCTGCAGTGTCAGTTGTTACTTCGCCTTTTTCATTTCTAATTCTATTGATTTGAGTCTTCTCCCTTTTGTTCTTGATGATTCTGGCTAATGGTTTATCAATTTTGTTTATCTTCTCAAAGAACCAGCTTTTAGTTTTATTGATCTTTGCTATCATTTCCTTCATTTCTTTTTCATTTATTTCTCATCTGATCTTCATGATTTCTTTCCTTCTGCTAACTTCGGGGATTTTTAGCTCTTCTTTCTCTAATTGCTTTAGGTGCAAGGTTAGGTTGTTTATTTGAGATGCTTCCTGTTTCTTAAGTTAGGATTGTATTGCTATAAACTTCCCTCTTAGAACTGCTTTTGTTGCATCCCATAGGTTTTGGGTCGTCGTGTCTCCATTGTCATTTGTTTCTAGGTATTTTTTGATTTCCTCTTTGATTTCTTCAGTGATCACTTTGTTATTAAGTAGTGTATTGTTTAGCCTCCATGTGTTTTTATTTTTTACAGATCTTTTCCTGTAATTGATATCTAATCTCATAGCATTGTGGTCAGAAAAGATACTTGATACAATTTCAATTTTCTTAAATTTACTAAGGCTTGATTTGTGACCCAAGATATGATCTATCCTGGAGAATTTTCCATGAGCACTTGAGAAAAATGTGTATTCTGTTGTTTTTGGATGGAATGTCCTATAAATATCAATTAAGTCCATCTTGTTTAATGTATCATTTAAAGCTTGTGTTTCCTTATTTATTTTCATTTTGGATGATCTGCCCATTGGTGAAAGTGGGGTGTTAAAGTCTCCTACTATGAATGTGTTACTGTCAATTTCCCCTTTATGGCTGTTAGTATTTGCCTTATGTATTGAGGTGCTCCCATGTTGGGTGCATAAATATTTACAGTTGTTATACTTTCTTATTGGATCGATCCCTTGATCATTATGTAGTGTCCTTGTCTGTCTTTTCTAATAGTCTTTATTTTAAAGTCTATTTTGTCTGATATGAGAATTGCTACTCCAACTTTCTTTTGGTTTCCATTTTCATGGAATATCTTTTTCCATCCCCTCACTTTCAGTCTGTATGTGTCTCTAGATCTGAAGTGGGTCTCTTGTAGAAACCATATATATGGGTCTTGTTTTTGTATCCATTCAGCCAGTCAGTGTATTTTGGTGGGAGCATTTAGTCCATTTACATTTAAGGTAATTATCGACATGTATGTTCTTATTCCCATTTTCTTAATTGTTTTGGGTTTGTTATTGTAGGTTTTATGTCTCTTGTGTTTATTGCCTAGAGAAGATCCTTTAGCATTTGTTGTAAAGCTGGTTTGGTGGTGCTGTATTCTCTTAGCTTTTGCTTGTCTGTAAATGTTTTAATTTCTCTGTTGAATCTGAATGAGATCCTTGCTGGGTAGAGTAATCTTGGTTGTAGGTTTTTCTCCTTCATCACTTTAAATGTATTATGCCACTCCCTTCTGGCTTGCAGAGTTTCTGCTGAAAGATCAGCTGTTAACCTTATGGGGATTCCCTTGTGTGTTATTTGTTGTTTTTCCCTTGTTGCTTTTAATATGTTTTCTTTGTATTAATTTTTGACAGTTTGATTAATACGTGCCTTGGTGTGTTTCTCCTTGGATTTATCCTGTATGTGACTCTCTGTGTTTCCTGGACTTGATAACTATTTCCTTTCCCACATTAGGGAAGTTTCCAACTATAATCTCTTCAAATATTTTCTCAGTCCCTTTCTTTTTCTCTTCCTCTTCTGGAACCCTTATAATTTGCATGTTGGTGTGTTTAATGTTGTCCCAGTGGTCTCTGAGACTGTGCTCAGTTCTTTTCATTCTTTTTTCTTTATTCTGCTCTGCAGTAGTTATTTCCACTATTTTATCTTCCAGGTCACTTATCCGTTCTTCTGCCTCAGTTATTCTGCTATTGATCCCTTCTAGAGTATTTTAAATTTCATTTATTGTGTTGTTCATCATTGCTTGTTTCATCTTTAGTTCTTCTAGGTCCTTGTTAAATGTTTCTTGCATTTTCTCTATTCTATTTCCAAGATTTTGGATCATCTTTACTATCATTATTCTGAATTCTTTTTCAGGTAGACTGCCTATTTCCTCTTCATTTGTTAGGTCTGGTGGGTTTTTATCTTGCTCCTTCATCTGCTGTGTGTTTTTCTGTCTTCTCATTTTGCTTATCTTACTGTGTTTGGGTTCTCCTTTTTGCAGGCTGCAGGTTCGTAGTTCCCGTTGTTTTTGGTGTCTGTCCCCAGTGGCTAAGGTTGGTTCAGTGGGTTGTGTAGGCTTCCTGGTGGAGGGGACTAGTGCCTGTGTTCTGGTGGATGAGGCTGGATCTTGTCTTTCTGGTGGGCAGGTCCACGTCTGGTGGTGTGTTTTGGGGTGTCTGTGGACTTATTATGATTTTAGGCAGCCTCTCTGCTAATGGGTGGGGTTGTGTTCCTGTCTTGCTAGTTGTTTGGCATAGGGTGTCCAGCACTGTAGCTTGCTGGTCGTTGAGTGAAGCTGGGTGCTGGTGTTGAGATGGAGATCTCTGGGAGATTTTTGCCATTTGATATTACATGGAGCTGGGAGGTCTCTTGTGGACCAGAGTCCTGAAGTTGGTTCTCCCACCTCAGAGGCACAGCACTGACTCCTGGCTGCAGCACCAAGATCCTTTCCTCACATGTCTCAGAATAAAAGGGAGAAACAGTAGAAAGAAAGAAAGAAAGAAAGAGGATAAAAGAAAAGAAAATAAGGTAAGGTAAAATAAAATAAAGTTATTAAAATAAAAAAAATTATTAAGAAAAAATTTTTTAAAAAGTAAAAAACAAAACAAACAAACAAACATAAATGGACGGATAGAACCCTAGGACAAATGCTGAAAGCAAAGCTATACAGACAAAATCTCGCACAGAAGCATACGCAGACACACTCACAAAAAGAGGAAAAGGGGAAAAAATAATAAATCTTGCTCTCAAAGTCCACCTCCTCAATTTGGGATGATTCACTGTCTATTCAGGTATTCCACAGATGCAGGGTACATCAACTTGATTGTGAAGCTTTAATCCGCTGCTCCTGAGGCTGCTGGGAGAGATTTCCCTTTCTCTTCTTTGTTCGCACAGCTCCCAGGGTTCAGCTTTGGATTTGGTCCCGCCCCTGCGTGTAGGTCGCTGGAGGGCATCTGTTCTTCGCTCAGACAGGACGGGGTTAAAGGAGCTGCTGATTCGGGGGCTCTGGCTCACTCAGGCCTGGGGGAGGGAGGGGCTCGGAGTGCGGGGCGAGCCTTCGGCGGCAGAGGCCCGCGTGACGTTGCACCAGCCTGAGGCACGCCGTGCTTTCTTCCGGGGTAGTTGTCCCTGGATCCCGGGACCCTGACAGTGGCAGGCTGCACAGGCTCCCAGGAGGGGAGGTGTGGATAGTGACCAGTGCTTGGACAGAGGCTTCTTGGTGGCGGCAGCAGCAGCCTTAGCGTCTCATGCCCGTCTCTGGGGTCCGCGCTTTTAGCCGCGGCTCGCGCCCGTCTCTGGAGCTCCTTTAGGCAGTGCTCTTAATCCCCTCTCCTCATGCACCAGGAAACAAAGAGGGAAGAAAAAGTCTCTTGCCTCTTCGGCAGGTCCAGACTTTTTCCCCCTAATTTTTAAGAAGGGCTAAGTATTGCTAATTCGCGTATCCAACACTCACGCACTAGGGCAGAGTGTGATGTGAAATGGGCATGAGCTTTGGAATTAGACCTGGTTGTCTATCTGGATTTTGCTACCTACAGTCTTCATCTCTCTGAACTTCATATATAAAGTTAATTATTGTGAGAATTAAATGCAATAATGTGTATAAAGCACCCAGTACACTACTTACCTATAACAGGTGCTCAGTTATGGCAATGTTTAGTTATTATTTCTGAGCACCCCAAGGAGGTATCGGGTTAGGTGTTGTGACCTCTATAAAGACTTATCCCACGTTTGAGTCCTGAAGCCAGGCTCTTAATGGCCGTGTCAGTGGTTCTCAGCCCTGGCTAATTCCACAATCACCTAAGAGCCTTTTGTCAAATGACACATTTCTTATACTATTTTAAAAGATTCTGATTTAGTGGATTTGGGGTGGGATCTGGAAATCTGTATTTTGTAAAAGCTGCACAGATGAGTCTAATGATTAAGCAGAGATTGAAAGAGCTGCTTATAGAGACAGGTGTATTTTACCACTAAATCAGTAATTCTTAATGACATGGTAATAACGGAGTCACTCATGCAATAGTTGATTAGGTGGGGGAGGATTTTTATTTCCCAAAATAAGCACACTAGCATCCTCCTTCAGACACCCAGAGTATAATAGAGTAGGGGTAGAGGATGTGTGTGTATTTTTTGACAAATTTCCAGGTAATTCTTCCCACTTCTACTGAGAACCACTCCACAAAGGCTGTCTTGGAGCGTGCACCCAAGTGGGATGCCAGCATCCCCATCTCTGGCACCATCCACGTGTCTTGTGGCTGGGGTTTTAGACACAATTTAAGACAATGACAAAAGGATCTTCCAGAAAGCAATTTGGTGCCAGGGTTCAGGGCTTCTGTAGGCACTGATGTAAGCTAACCCACAAGGGAGGACTTGTCCCAGAAGAAGATTCATGAGATGTTGCAAGTCGGTGACCAGTCAGAACAAGGGGGTGAAAGGTGTTTGTCATTTTTCAATTCCTGGCACTAAAACAGTTGATCAGTCCCCAAGTCCTGGAGATCAGCTGGCCCAAGGAGTGAGAAGTTAGGCAAGTGAGTCATCTCATGTTGAAATTAGGGAGTTGTTGAGTCAGAGTGTCCCTTGGGAGCACCTGACTGAGAGTGAATTACTCAAGGGTCAGAAGGCAGGCGCAGCCTCTCCTCTGTGATGCCCTGCTGGTAGGTGCAGCCTCCTGCTGCTGGTAGCAGCTCTCAGGGTCTGATGGGGACTTGTGAGCTGGAAACAGGTGCCAGCCAGAGGTGTGTTTACCAGGAGAAGAAGAGGGAAGGGAAAAAGAGAGGTGGGGAATTGAAGACAGGAGCACATTCTGACTTGAGCAAGTAGCAAAGTGTGCAGAACTTTGGGAAACTCAAAAGTCTAACTTAGGGTTGACTATAGAAGCTATATTTACATGAAAAGATGCTCCATAAGAATTTCAGCCACAAGAGGGCAAGAACTTCTCTTGTTCAAGCCTTTGATTCCCACCAAAACGACCCATCCTGTTCGATTTGGATATAGAAACAGAGTATACAGCTAGCATGTTATGGGAAGTGTGAGGTTCTCTGTTGACGAAGAAGCCAATACTTAACAGATGCTTGCTGTCTGTCTAGCACTTTAATGCTGCGGTTCCCAAATATTGTTGCACTTTAGGATCACCTGTGAAGTGTTGAAAACTCTCAAGTCATGCCCGGAACTAATTAATTCACAAAGTCTGGATGTGGGAGCCAGCCATTGGTGTTTTTAAAAGATTCCCAGATGATTCCACTGTGCAGCAAAGTTTGGGAACAACTATTTTCACACAGTATTCCTTTAATCTAAAAAATAATCCTGTGAAATAGGCATAATAAAATTTAAAAGTCCTATTTTACAGATGAAGAAACTTTGATTGCAAGAGGATAATCATTTGTCTAGGGCTGAGTAACAATTAAGAACCTGCCCCTGGATTTAAGTACAGCACTGTCTGATCCAAAGGCCATGCTCTCCCCACAGTGTCTGGTACAATACTTAGCACACAGGAGATTGCCCATAGTTAGACTTGATTTATATGAAGCATAATCATATCACTTAAGAGTATTCGCTTTTGTGAGATGTCCCTCAACTCACTGAAGAAAGAATAAGAAGACATAAACCAAAAACTCTAGGGGTAAGAATTTAGGCTTTGACACTTGAATGCCTTTCCTGAAAGAGATTGTTCAAGCCTATTTAAGTAAAGAATCCAAGGATCATTTCTGCCTCTGCTTCTTATAGGAAAAAGTGCAATTTTGCATGAAATGAAGGAATCACACTTTTGGGAATCAAAATATTCCAGGAAAGATGATAAATCAGAATTAAAGGAGCACCTGCTCCAGCATGGGCTGTTCTGGCGATAAGGAAGTTTTCCCACTGTTGCTCAGAGGGAAACAAATCACTCCACTGGTTTCATTCTGTGTGGCCGCAGGTAGGTTGTAGGACACTCAACACTCACCAAACCTTCACTTACACTTTATCAGAGATGTAGGACAATTCCTCATTCCTTATTTATTGTTCTTAAAGGGTAGTGATCATTAAAGCAGAAAGAACTGAGTTAGTTGAGGAGATGGCAAGGAGAGCACCTCAGCTGTTTACGGGGGTCCCAGTGACTAAGTCCATATGAAAGGACTTTGCCCCCAGTTTGGTGGAAAATACACAGCTTTCAGGTAGGACTTTATAGAACCAAGATCTTCGAGAAATACGAGGCAGAAAAGAACAAAATCCAGTTCAAGTTTTCAAGAAGGGGAAAAAGGATGGAATCTGGCACACCGATGAAATAGATGTGTACTGTTTAGGAAAATTCTCAGATAGAGAATTAACAAATGATTTGTATTTATAAAAGAAAGGAGTAGTCTTGGGGATTAGCATGGATTCACTATGAACAATTAATACATCCTGAATGCATGTCCTTATTTTGCTATGGTTATTAGACTGATGCCATATGTCTATTTCATCAAGACATTTCACAATTTTTAAAATGGTATCCTTGTGAACAAGATAAATATACATGAATTTATTGAAAAACTCTAAAAAAATTCCTGGATTGACATTAACAATGGAGAAAAGTTTCTAATAATAATTATAGTATTAATAGTAACCAATAGGTGTTTATTGACTTAGTGTTTTGCATGTGCTTTCACTTTTATTAATGTACATGAAATCTCTAGTGCTGGACAGTCCATCTTGCTAAATATCTTTGGCACTGATTTGGATGAATACCAAGCAAGCTTCTATGGGTGGCGGAACACTGGGAGGAAAAGCCCTATGTTGGATTATTTAAATCAGAGATATTGTGAAAAGTTCAAATGATTTTCAAACTTTTCTAAAAGTATCAGAAAATTTTCCTCGGAAAAATCTTTGGAAGACAGAGATGTGTATGAACATATCAAAGGAGGGTTGCTTGGATTCGAATGTTTGGAAGGCCCTGTTCAGTCTCCTCTTTGCACTAGGTAACCCTTCACTTTGCCTTCTCTTGGGTGCTGGGTTGTGCAGGCGGTAGAGACAGAAGTATCTGGTGAATTCCAGGGTTCTTTGGAGTCCAGTCTAAAAAAAAAAAAACAAACCCTGAACTAGTATAACTTCCAAGCCAATATCCAAAACTAAGATTGGTGATATGTGAAGCACAGCAATGCTGTTCCCAGGTCTGCAACTTACTTCAAGACACTTCAGCACAGACAGAGTAGATTCATGGGTGTTAAGTAGGGTAAGTATCAAATGAGTCTCACCTGGGAGCAATGTCTGTATTAAGGGCCCACATCCATGGGAATGTGAGTGAGCATTACAGAATGTGAGCCTTACAGAAGGAGGTTTGTAGATATCAATTCCTGCCCTCAGGGAACAGATGATCTAAAACACAGATAGGAAGAGAGGCATGGTGGGAGACACAGACGCACTTCTAGCCAGCCAACAGACACAGCCACAGTCAGACTCGGATTACCCTGGGTTCAGGTTGGGGATGGGAGAGATCTATATTGCACAGTGGCACGTGTCATGCACGTGTGTGTTTTCACCCACACATGGAAAAAGGAAAGCAAAAAGAACGTTCAAGTTTCTAAGCAATTGGAAGTGTCTTTTATTTTAAAAGTTATTCTTTAGAAATAGGAGAAACAAATAAGCCTGGCTCCTTCCACAAGCAGAGGTCATGAGAGTGCCCACCCTGGCTAAAGGCTGCCCCTTGAGGTGCATATGGCTTTGCAGTGGGCTTTTCTTTCTCCCAGCCCTCACATGCAAGAAAGGGAATCAGAGTCAGCCTTGAGTTCACCCCTCTATGGACTCCCTGTAGAAATCTGGCACCCCAGTCCTGGAGCTGTAGGTGGGACCCAGTACTGAGAGCCAAAGGTAATGGGAGCAGAGAAGCAGCGGCCAGTGACAGACTCCAGGACCCAGAGGTGGGCTCTTGTCCCAGTGTGCTAGATAGTGATGGGGCGGCTACTGCTCGAGTCATACGAGGGTGGGATGAAAAGGTCAGCAGCCTTGTGGGAAGGTGAGAGTGTCCCAGGCTGCCCTGTGTTTTATTTATTTTTAATATATCTGTATTTAATTCTTTTTTATTGAGGTATAGTTAATTTACAACATTATGTTGGTTTCAGGCATACAACACAGGGATTCAATGTTTTTATAGTTTATACTCCAATTAAAGTTATAAAATATTGGCTATGTTCCCTGCACTGTGCAATATATCCTTGCAGCTTATTGATTGTATAAATAGTAGTTTGTACCTCTTAATCCCCTACCCACATCTTGCCTCTCCCTGCTTCCCTCTCCCCACTGGTAACCACTAGTTTGTTCTCTGTATCTGTGAGTCTGTTTCTGTTTTGTTATATTCATTTATTTGTTTTATTTTTTAGATTCCACATATAAGTGATAACATACAGTGTTTGTCTCTCTGTCTGACTTACCTCACTAAGCATAATACCCTCCAAGTCCATCCATGTTGTTGCAGATGGTGAAATTTCCTTCTTTTTTATGGCTGAGTAGTATTCCATTGTATATGTATACATTCCACATCTTCTTTATCCATTCGGCTGTTGATGGATGCCTTGTGTTTTAATATACTCTATGTTGGGATTTTTCCCTGACTAGATGGTGAGCTCTTCAAAGACAAGGAGGTGCTGTCCACCCACTAATCTGTCCCTAACTCCCCAGATAGGCTCCTAAAATTCCTGGAGATACTTTGGAACAATCTTTCTCAGAGTTCTGTGGTCTTCCAAGTACCTCCTCTGGCATTTGATATAAATACAGAATCCTGGGATGCACCCCATAACTACTAAATCAGAATCCCTAGAAGAGGGTCAGAACTTGAATGCTTTAGAAGCTTTGCAGATGATACACTTATATAAATGTTTGTGAACTGCTGACCTAGAGCAAGGTTTAAAAATCACAGCTGCTTAATGGTGGATTCTGAAGCCAGGCTGCCTGAGTTTTAAATCCCAGCTCTGCCCCTTACTCACTTTAAGACCTTGGGCAGGCTACCAAACCTTTTGTGCCTTGATTTCCCCTTCTGTAAAGTGGGGTTAACCATAATCTTTACCTCATAGAGTTGTTGTGAGCATAAGTGAATTTGCACGGATAAAGCCCTTAGAACAGTGTCTGGCATGCAGTAAGCAGTCATAAATGTAAGCAATTTTTATCTGGTTTTACTCAGTTTATAGAGGAGGAGACAGCTCAGTGAGAACTGGAGTCCAGTCCCTGTGCTCTCACTACAGGGTATGTTCTGCTTCTCTTCCTTCCCCTTTCTCTTCAAGGCAATTCAGTTCAGTCACCAAGAATGATCTGTCCATGCTCTTTAAAAGCACGTCCCCAGAGAAAACAAAAGAGTCTAAACATCATTTGGATACCCGATTCTGAGGGTCACCAGGGCATACTGGGTCAGACAGGAAGTCCCAGTCAGTGAATATGGAGTGAAATGACTCCGTGGGAACATCTTATACTTCTCTGTTACGGATGAGGAAACTGAGGCCCTGAGAGCTGCAGGGATATGTCTGCCATCCCAGGCTGTGACTTCAACACACAGCTCCTGATTCCCCTTTCAGTGCTCTGGCCCCTTCCCGACCCCGGAAGGGAGGCCATGTGCAGGGTGGAGGCTGCCAAATCAGATGCTTGCAGATTTTTCCATGCCCAGATCTGCTAGCCCAGCTTCCAGTAACCTTCTGCCCACCAGCAATGCCCATCAGCTCGCAGTCTGAAAGCCAAGGTTTCTGAGGAGGCTTGGACAAAACCAAATCAGAGTCATCAGATTTTCGGGGGGAGGACCCTCTGGGTTTCCTCTAAATCATGTGGAGAAAAGCATTGAAGATGACCCCAGCCTTGTCCTGTTTATAGCTTCCTCCAAGTGAGGGGGGCATTTCATCCAGGGACAGCTCCTTATTGTTTGTAATAAGTTGCTGTGATATCAGACGTCTCTCTGGCTACCTGCCCTTTACGGGTTCCCAAGGACAGTCTCGGCTACAGCTAAAGATTCCCATCAGGCACCTCTTCTCTTCGGGGCTGTCACTACTTTTCATCGAGTAAAGATCTGCCCTCGTGAGCGCACATCCTTCTCACAGCCCCTTCTTACCTCAGATGAGATCCGGGGTCCAGGTTTCTGGCTGGGATGCAGAGAAAGGAGGAGTGGTGAGAGCAAGCAGGAGAGAGAGAGCCTGGTGCCTGGAAACGCCTCAGCATCTTGCCCTTGTTACTAATAATCCTCCCAAAAATCACTGAATGGTTTCTAAGCATTAAAGTTATCGTTTGCCATAAACCCCTTTTCTGTTTTCTGGAGAGTTTAATATATTGCAGGAAGTTCCACCCATAAAAGGTGATGGCTGTGCTCCTCTGAGTGAGCTGGGCGTCTGTAACTTATGACCTTCATAAATGTGAGTGGGTCTCGCGAGCAAGTCCATCAGTCTTTGGAGTAATTCTGCTTCGTAGTAAAATATTTTACTGTGTGCACCCTTGTCAGCATTTGCCTCTGTGGTGTGGAGGCTTCCGGTTCTTACCACCTCTTTTGCTCCTTAATCCTGTTCCATCGTCGATTTTCTCACTTCCAGACTCCAGTTGGGGACCCAGAGATTCATCTTTGCTTTTTTTAGGGCTGCAGCACACTGGACTTGAAAAGTGGCAGAATGGATGTCGCATTATTTATCACTGTGACATTCTGGGTGCTTTTTTTCTTACAGAACTGGAGGGAATCTGGCAAGAAAGCCATCACTTTAAGCAGAGACAGTTCTTCGTTATCAAATGGAACTGTGCACTTGAAGGTACTTCGTAAGCTGTAGCATCTCCTAGAAGCATGAGAAAGCCTTGTCACCTTGATGGAGCTTAGCAGTTAACATGCTGCATCTTAGTCCCAGAGACTCAGATAGACTTTGTCGAACTCATCGCCTTAACACTGGCCCAGAAAGGAACAAAACACTTTCCAGGTGTTGTGAAGCAGTAGAAAAAATGCGCCTGTCAGTGAGTTTATGTCTCAGCTCCACCACCTGCTACCTGTGTGACATCGGGCAAATTATTCACCTTCTCTGTGCCTCAGTTTCCAACGGTGTAAAATTCCTATGCCACCTCTATTGCAATGTTGTTATAAAGGGCAAACCAAATACCTTATAAACAACAAAAAAACTCTGAAAGTGCCAAGGGGTCATGTTCCTATGGTAAGGAATAATGGAGGGGTAAAGACTTAAAGGAAGTGAAGCCGAGTGGAAAATGAGAGAGTTAGTAAAAAGGATTTAAGAGAAAAAGAAGTATTTGGATGTAGTAAGTGTACTACACGGCTCTCATAATTGGGTGTTGCAGCGGAGGGGCGGGGTGGCAGTGGGACCGTACCTGTGGCGGGTGGGCTTGGTGAGAATAGGGCAACGATTCATCTGCCCAGTAACCTGCTGCTCCCAGACATTGTTCATGGCCTGACCTCAGGGTAATTCAATTCATTTTCAACTTGAAAAAAGTATCTTGAATGCCTAGTATGTGCCAGGCACTGCTGTGGAATTTTGCGTTGTACCTCTGAACAAAATAAAGAGCTCAATCTTCAAGGAATTTATGGTCTAGAGGCAGATACAGTCTGCTACATGTACACACTGGATAAAGGGTTGCTCAAACACGGAATGGAGCCTAGAGTAAGGGATGCAGCGCCACTGGCTATCCTGTCCTTCAAGCAGACACTTGGGGAAATTTATAAAAACTGAATCTGGGGGTCATTGGACAGAGAGAGTTCATCAGACTCCATGGGCTCTGCAAGTCTATCTTTCCACCCTCTTTTTCTCCTCCCCTCTTTCACCTCCTCCCTCCCTTCCTTCTGATGTGTGCATCATCTTTGTATCACAGGTCGTATTGTGTTGTAAGATGGAACAATGGGAACAAGTTTATTCCACCAGTGACTCATGTGGCCAAATTTAAAATTCAGTTTCAAACCTGCTTCTGAAGAACACTTAATGAGTTTCTAGAACATTTTGGTGAGAGCAGAGAGATAGAGTAGGGAGCAGCATGGAGCAGGGAAAACATGAGAAATATCAACGTGGGGGGATTGTTCCCTGGGGAAAATTAATATTACACTGCATTTAAAAGGCTGTTGTGTGCTCTCCCCATAATGCAGGAGCTGCCTCTTTCCTCACTTTGAGAAGTCATTATTGAGAAGACAATCATATATTCTTTAATTTATAACTTGTCTGAGCAATTACTTATACTGGTCAGCTATTGCTGTGTAACAACAACCAAATCTCAGCAGTGTGCAACAATAAGCACTTGTTTTGCTCACACATCACAGGCTGTCTGGGAGTGGATGATACAGGCTGGGCTCAGCTGGGCAGCTCTAAGCCAGTGGTCCTCAGAACTTCAATCTTCTCCCTTCTCTATCTCTCTACTCTCCCCTTCAACATTCCAGGAGACTCTTTTAATCTTCAGAAGCATGTTTGAAAGTGAATTTTAAATTCAGCCGCACCAGTCCTATATGGGATGAGATTGTTCCTGTTGGTTTGTTTTAGAGCACAGTATGACCTGTGATACAGGGATGATGTACACACTGGGAGGGAGGGAGGAGGGAAGGGAAGAAGGAAAGAAATTAGGAAAGAGGAGGAAGGAAAGAATGAAGGAAGGAAGGGAGGGAGGAAGGAAGGGAGGTAGGGAAGACTGGAAATAACTGAACCAGCATCATCAGCATCACTTGGGAACTAGTAAAAATGCAAATTATCAGATCCTATCCCAGACTTAATCAGAATCTCTGTGGGTCCCAGCAATCTGTACCTTAATAAGATTTTCAGGTGATTCTGATGCTATAGTTTGAGAACCATTGGTCTGAGTTGCAGGTTAGATCTCTCACCCTTCTTGGACCAGCCAGCTAGTCAGCACATCTTCTCGTGACAATGGCAGAGGCACAAGGGGGACAGCAGAAATAGTTGACACTTCTTAAGGCTTAGGTGAGGCACTGGAAACTGATATACTCTCTCCCCACATTTTATTACCAAAGCAGGACATATCACCAGGGTCATAGATCCAGGGAAGGGTGAAGAATTGGGGCCTAGAATTCAATCTACCAAAGAACTTAACAAAAATAATATCAGTATAGCACTTTATGATCTATAATGCTCTTTCACATACATTATCTCATTTAATTCTCGTAATGAAGCTCTGAGGTAGGTAGTTGTCTCCATTTAACAGAAGGAGGAAAAGAGGTTTTTAGATGTTGAGGTCAAAGTTACAGTTAATAAGACCTGGGTCTCCCATCTCTATGTTTCGGGCTGTTTTCATTGCATCAAACTTCTAGACCATAGGTTCATAAGAGCAGGCTCTCAAATCTCTTTCATGATCAAAACCATCTTCAATGCACAGTGTGGGAAATACTCTATGGTCCTTATGCACTTAGGGAGAATGAGTAACTGAAATATAAGAATATTTTCACCCATTATCAGCTTTATACTGTACAACTAGCTCTATTTTTCAGGTTTCAAAGTTCCAGTCTTTTTTGCTTCTGTTTCCCCATGGCTTGAGTTCCAAACTTCCATGAACCTTCTCTTCAGTCTCCCATGTCCTCAAAATTTGGTGCAACCAAGTATTTCCATAGGAAACCTTCTTTGACTCATTTTCTGGTGACTCTGATTTTGCTGGAGGGTCAGAAGCTGGGGTGGGGTGGGTTGCACAAGGGCACAGAGGAAAAAGAGCAAGCAAGTGGTGTTTTCTTGTTCAGCTAAAGATACACTCTGAGGAGGGAAATAAGATTAAGAAGGAAAACGAGAGTAAGAAGAAAACGTGGCTCAGAGGACATGACATTTCTTGTTGCCATGTTGTAGAACTCTACCCTGTCAGATATTTTATCAGCCAACATCAAAGGGAAATTTTAGCAAGTGCCTCTGATGACTTTACAAATCTAATGGAAAAATGTTTTAAATTGGATAACATTTTGTTTGAAACATTTCAACAGCTTAAATCTAATAGAAAAATTTTTTGAAGCTCTCTTGGGGAGATTGGCTCATAGAAAGAGATTCATTTGTTATTTCTATTTTTATGTGTAAGGGAAGCATCTCCTTCTCTTTCTCCTTTCCTGCAAGGCCTCCAGCTTATTCCTCCTCCCCAACTACCTGACAATTTAAGACTCATGAGGTGCAATGGGAGAAAAATTTGACCCTGACTCCACGTGTGATCTATAGGGAGCCCTGGCTGCACACCTTAATTATTACTAACAAAATAACATTTTAATAGCTTTAGGTTGAAATTGATGAGCCCTCCTGTTCACTGGAAGCTTGCAAAAACATGATGTGACATCTTGTAGAAAAAAAAAAAAAAGAACACAGTGGTGTTAAATAACTCACTCTATGTAGAATGGTCAGTTTTTTTTTTAAAAGTATATTGTCCTTGTTCAGCAACTTTTTCCAAAGAGCTCAAAGTCTAGTAGAGCCCATATGTTCATCTAGTGCCTTTCCATCTTTCTATAAATAGTATGCAAATATCATTCTCACCTTTTACAGATGAATAAACCGAAGAAAGGCATCATGGAGGGATAGCACAAAGTCCTCTAGCAAAAAGAAAAGTGAGTAGTTAAACATGAGCTTTGAAATTCCTTGAAGCCAGTGACTTCTCCACTGACTTCTATAATGGTGTTAGCTGTAAATGGAAGGTATCGGTGTCATACTGGATGGTTGAGGGGAACTAAGGAAAGAGGAATTGGCCTCCATTTTCTAAGGTGGATCTGTTGTAGCCTCAGAATTCCGTGAGAATGACTACCTTGGGCACTTAGCAGATCTTCAACCCAGCATGAAGTTTGAAGCATGCTCCTCTCCAGTAATCCTAATTAATACACATAGTGGCTATGATTTCTCAGGCCACACACCTCGTCCACAACATCCGTAACCTCGTCTGGCATCCATGGGGGTGTTTGATGTTGATCATTAGTCTGGGGAAGTCATATCATAGCCTCCTTAGAACCCGCCTACAAGGCCTCTTTAACTCTGTGGCTCTTAGCTACTTCAAAAACCCCTCTCAAGGGGAATTCCAGATAGTTATTCTCCAGAACCACTGTGGGATTATGAGAATATTTATAGGGTGACTGCAGAGTCTCTGCTTGGAAAAAACATGGTCCCATTTCTACCTTGCTGTTAGAGCACCAGGATGCTTCAAGGAAACTTCTCAGGTGTATGTGACTTTAAATCCTGAGAGTGGAATAGGGAAAACTGGGTTGCAGAGATCTTTTTCAGGGACCCATAACAATGTCTAATTTTATCTTTCTCCTCTCTGGCTATCCTCTGTCTTCCCAGGGAAATTAGATCTTATCCCATAGGAGAGAAAATGGGCTCAATATGTCTTCTTCCAAATCATATGACATAAGTTTTATTCCTTATATCCTTAAGGGTCTTACTTTTCAATGCCAGGTTTCTGGAACTCAAAACACCCTAGCTCTTTACTTTTTTCCCCAGAATGTTGAGTTTGAAAAGTATGTCTTAGTTCATTCAGGTTGCTTTAACAAACTACCATAGCTGGGTGGCCTACAAACAACAGAAATTCATCCCAGTCTGGAGACTGGGAATTCTAAGATTAGAGTCTGGCAGAGTCAGTGTCTGGTGAGAGCCCACTTCCTGGTTCATGAATGGCAACTTTCACTGTGCCTTCACATGGAAGAAGGGACAAGTGAACTCTCTGGGGTCTCTTTTATTAGGGAATTAATCCCATTCATGTGGGCTCTGCTCTTATGACCTAATTACCTCTCAAAAGTCCCACCTCCTAGTACCGTCACATTTGGGCATTAGGAGTTCAACATATGAATTTTGAGGACATAAACATTTGGCCCAATGTCTTTTTGTAAGGACAAAATCCACTTTGAATTTTTTCCCTTTTTCCTTGCATTTCTACATCTGGGGTTGTGAGTAAAGAACACCTCACTGCTGGCAGAGTTGGGAGGGAGGGAGGTGGTAGGACAATTTACCAAGGAAGGCAGTGGGTTAATACTTGAAGATATTCTCCCACATCACAAATTTTGTTCCCATAATTAAAGGAAAGGTAGAACAAATCCAGAGAGAGTAGAAAAAGGGGTGCTCTCTTTCTCATGAATTAACCACTCAATAAGAGGAAATATTAGGAAAAGGGTTTAAGTCAGCAGGGAAGTAAGAGGAAAAAGTATAGAGCTATTAAAACATGCTAAGTCTTTTAGTAGATATTTGTCATATAGCCATACAATCATAAACATAATTCAATAATAAATAGCTTCCTGGTGAATAATTTCAAGCTAAGGCTTATTTAGGGAGCCCCAATGTACCAGAGTCAAATTTATATCATGTCACGTTACATATCACACTCAGTATGTATTAATAACAGTGTGTAAAAAACATTATGTGGCAGTAGATATGGGAGGTCCTGGAATTCATTGCAAGGAGTGAAGGTGGGGTGCAGAATAATGTCATTGGAGAGAGATTAAGGAAATGTAGGTTACCCTATTGAGATAAGGGGACTAAAGAACATAAGAATACCTAATATCATTTGCAGAAGTAGATCTGAAACAGTTAAATGGTTGGCAGAGGAGAGTGATGAGGTCTCCATGACAAGTAACCTTGAAGATGTGTTAGGAATTTTAGGTGGGGTTTAGGGGTGATAGCTCTTAGCCAAGACTGGAGTAAAAATATTTTAAAACAATTTAATTAAACTTTCAAGGAGGAAATCTATTGGTATCAAGATTCAAACCACTTTAAAGAATCATTGAATCACACAAGAGAGGAGCTACTAATATGCAAATACGCAAAATAAATTAGTATAGTTTTGAAACAGGCCAATCTTACCTAAAATTAAAAGTTATAGATTTCATTGTACCTGGGTTCCCCAGAAAGCAGAGCGTGAGGCAAAAGCCTAGGGACTAGCACTTTATTAGGTGTGCAATCTCAGGGAAGCCAAAGTGAGGGGAAATGGGAGGAAAGAGGCAGAGAAGAAGGGAGAGACAATTTGAAGGTATGTTTCCAAGCTGTCCTACTCTTAGTGTCATGTGCAACTGACTGCTGGACCTCTCAGGACCATCTCCTGAGGCACCATATGAACAGCTGCTTCTCAGGATACTCTATCCAGATGGAATAAGGGAGAAGAATCCCTCTCCTCGCCTCCTTCTCCCATCAGTCAAAGGTTCATCTCATTGGGACGTTAACTCCCCTGTTCTCCTTGGTGGATTATACTTCAGCAGCAACAGAGAAGTCCCTAGGCAGGTGAAAGGGAGCAAAGTATAGAGCAGTGTGGGCATGAAGTAGCATGAGAAGGAGGCTTTGACTCGTAGGGCATGAAGTCAGTGTTGCCACTGCCACAGCCAAGCGTTCCAGAGATGGACAAGGCTGAGAAAATCTGATAGGCACACAAAGGTAATTGTTTTAGTCTGTTTGGGCTGTTCTAATGAAAATACCATAGACTGGGTGGCTTAAACAGCAAACATTTACTATTACACTTCTGAAGGCTGGGAAGTTCAAGATCAAGATGCCGGCAGATTCAGTGTCTGGCGAGAGCCTGCTTGTTAGTGTATGCATGGCTATCTTCTCAGCATGACCGCATGTAGCAGAAGGGGCAAGGGCGGAATCTGATGCCTCTTTTATAAGGGCATTAATCTCATTCATGAAGGCTCCACCCTCATGACCTAATCACCTCCCAAAGGCTCCACCTCATAATACAAATTGGGAATTAGGCTTCAACATATGAAATTTGGGGAGACACAAACATTGAGCCCATAACATTGTTATACTCTTTTAAATAAAGATTTATCTTCACATCTTCTCAAATATGAAAAGGGGCTATCTAGTAGTGTGGGTACTTATCAAAAACAGGAAGTTTTACCCAAGAATTCTTAATGGAATTAAGAAATAGGTGGGTTAAATGTGCATCACTGTCCAAATGAGTTAGGAAAAGAGGTCTCCTTGATGTGTTCAGTATTAGCTTTCTTGAAATCAGAGAGAATATTGAGAAAGATATCTTGTTGAGTAGCCAATGATTTCCTGATAATTAATCATAGCTAATCTTTATAGAGGTTAGCCATTATTTTAAGAGTTTTGTTTTAAATCCTTGTATTAATGTTACTACATGAGACAGAGAAGCCACATATCTTGTCCAAAGGCACACAATCATTGCATGGGTGAGTTAGGATTCAAATCCATGGGTTCTGACCCCAAGTCCATGATTTTAGCCACTATATTGAGTTTTGACTTTTTGCTAGGAGATAAAATTGCAGTGACTTCTCCAAAATTCGTGTCTACTTCTGAGAAGTCCTGAGGCTTTCTTGAAATGTAATTAAGGTTATGCATATTTCATAAATAAAGTTCAAACACCATAGCCTCTGGGAAACAATGACACTGCAAGAGTTGTGATAATAGGGGAAGGCCATCCTGACCTAAATCTGGTAATAAAAGTAATGTCACAGATCTACCACATGTTCCTAATGGGTGACACAGCACCACTCCAGTAAACTTCTTAGTGTCTAAAGGGCACCTTGGTTGAATTAGAAAACAGTTCCTTTCTCCAGGAGGGTGGAGGCACCACCTTGCATTAGTCCCCTAGGCTTAAATGCTTTTGCAAAGTGAACAAATAGCAGTGGTGGGGTTGGGGTGAGGGAATTTCAAGAGGCTGAAAGAAAGCACAGAAAGCCCCCACTGTGAGCCAGGTAAAAATCTCAATTCCCAGGTCAGATAACTTCCCAAAGCAAATCTTCTTGCCTGCCTTTAATGTATCTTTTTCATGCTCCACAGATGTCCTTTCTCATAAATTCCAAAGTATCTGCATGTCCCAAGGTGAGCTGGTATCTTTATTACCAGCAGTTTGCAGGCAAGGATCTGACACTAAAAAAAATATGACACTGGACTTCTCTGGTGGCACAGTGGTTAAGAATCCACCTGCCAATGCAGGGACACAGGTTCAAGCCCTGGTCTAGTAGGATCCCACATGCCGTGGAGCAACTAAGCCCGTGTGCGACAACTACTGAAGCCCGCGTGCCTAGAGCCTGTGCTCCACAACAAGAGAAGCCACCGCAATGAGAAGCCCGTGCACCGCAACAAAGAGTAGCCCCTGCTCACAGCAATTAGAGAAAGCCCGCACACAGCAACGAAGACCCAACGCAGGCTAAATAAATACATAAATTTATTTTTTAAAAAATGGCACTCACTTTTGAAAGTGTGACCCGATTTTCCAACTCTTTGTTAATCTTCCAAATTTCCTTTTCTCTTTTCACATCTGCGCTCTGGTTAGCACACAGGTGGGCTCTGGAGACACTTCCGGATCTTTGGACTTCTTGCTCAATTGGAAAAGGACACATTTTCTCTGCAGATTGTCTCATAGAGACACTGCATCTGTCTAAGACTAGAAGAGCCTCCAGAGAACTGACTTTAGCTGTTTGTCAGCTAACCCATTTTGCAAGCTTCCAGGGGAGAAACAATACACATCATCTCTACAGGAGGAAGCAGGAGAGATATTGGTTCTGGGTAAATATCTCAACAGAAATTTATGATGCTGATGGGAAACTTAAGCCCGTTTAAAATAACTGCTGGTTTGTGAACAAAGGGAGCAATTTTTTACCACCTCAATTCTGTGCCTTCCCACATCCCCTTCCTGAGGGAGAGTGGCCATAATCCAGTGGTCTTTCCATCTCTCCGTCCTTAATGGCACTAGCTGTGGGAAATTCTGATAGACCATCAGTTCTGCTAACTTGAGCAGATTCGTGTGCTTTTAGATACATTCTTGTGGTGGGTATACATAAATCCACTATGTGACTTACAGAGACTATTAGTACTCTACCCATCCTCCATTGTCTCATTCCTCTTCCTAAGGGATCCCCTCTATCTTTGGGGCTAGCAATGCACCAGGTAAAAGACATTTTCAGTACCCTCTAACAGATGGGAGTGGCCAGCTGACTAAATTCTGACCAATGAGATGTGAATGGGAGTTGTTCAGAGGAACTTCTGTGAGCACCAAAAATGAGAGAGAGCCTGGGAGCTCCTTTCTGCCCTTCTGTCTTTCCTCCATCTTTAGACCTCAAACTTGAGCATGAAGACTTGGAGCTTCAGCAGCCAGACTGAACCACGAGTCAATCATGAAGGAGAACTTTTGAGCCAAGTGTGGCAAAGAAGAAAGATGAAGGATTCTAGTTTCTTGACAACTGAAGAATGGCCATATCAGCCCTGAAGTGCCTACCTCTAAATTTATTTTATCCAAGAAATAAAGTTCTATCTTATTTTAGCTAAGGTTATTTTGTTTGTCTATTCTATGTATCAATACCTAACGCTAAAGGATACATCACCTCTGTGAGGAGAATGTGCCACTGATACTTTCTCCTAACAGATGGATTCAGGTATCTGCCACTGTGAATTTGTTAGTGTTCTTTAGGTGAAAAGTGACAAAAGCCAACTAGAGCTAGCTTATGCAGGAAATGGGAATTCATTTATTTATTTATTTGCGGTACGCGGGCCTCTCACTGTTGTGGCCTCTCCCGTTGCGGAGCACAGGCTCGGGACGCGCAGGCTTAGCGGCCATGGCTCATGGGGCCCAGCCGCTCCGCGGCATGTGGGATCTTCCCGGACCGGGGCACGAACCCGACTCTTCTGCATCGGCAGGCGGACTCTCAACCACTGCGCCACCAGGGAAGCCCCAGGAAATGGAAATTTATTATGAGATATATGTGTGTCTTACAGAACCCAGGACCACGGAGCCTCTGGAAAATGCTGGACCCAGGAACTGGAAAGCTACCTGGCATTTCTCTGTGCCTTCTTCCTGTTCTTTTCTGTACATCTGCTTCTTTCCTCTGGCTTTTTGCAGGCTGCCCTCCTCTGCTTCTCTGGACTACACAGTCAATAAAATGGTAAGTGTATTGTTGTTTACCCACACAATAAAATGTTAATCAGCAATAAGAATAAGTTATAAGTATATGTAAAAATATTGATGAATCTCATAAGTGTAATATTGAGAGCAAAACGCCAGACCAAAAAAAAAAAAAAAAAGAATATATACAGTATGATGCCAGTTATATAAAGTACAATGGAAATATTATTTCTACTGTTGCAAGCCAGGAGACTGGGGTAAGGTAGTAACTGGAAGAAAATAGGAGAAGATTTTCTGGGGTTCTAGGAATGTCCTGTTTGTCCAGGACATGTAACCTGGGTGCTGGTTACAGGATGTATTCAATTTATAAAAATTAATCTAGCTCTGTCTTATATAAATGTTTCTATTTGTATGGCATACTTCAAGGAAGATTTAAAAAGTGGTCAAAAAAAAGCTAAAAAAATACATGTTTAATATGGTAACTACCGCTTCTCCACAACTAGACTCTTTTAAATTCTTTACTAATATATTCTATATTAACTTTTAATTCCTTAAGCCACCACAAATCATTTTTTAAAGAACACAGATGAAGAAATAAATGCATAAGAATATAGTTTATTAATTGCAAAAAAATGCAAGTGACATTCTACTTATTAAATTTAATTTGATTTACCAGAAAACAGGTATTGGGCCATGTGCAGTCCAAGTATATAAAGAGACATGCTAAGTTTAATTTTGAACTATCCTGTCTTCAACTATAGAAATGATAAAAAGGAGAACGGCAGGCCCTTGGCTGGCCAGTAGGGGACATGCTTTGGAAGGGCAATTACTTATGACAACATTCTTCAAATCCCAAGACCTAGGCAATTCATAACTCGTATGCCTGTCCTGACCGGTTTGTCTTCACAATTAAGAAAAAGAAATTTATTAGATCCCTTTTAATGGCAATCATAACTTCTAAATCACACTCTACTTGTTTCTTCCTTCAAAGCCCTCTCTTGAAATGACCCTGATTTAATAAATTGGGAGATTCTATTTGGTTTAAGCACTGAACTCGTGCAGCTCAGAAATTGAGGGAAGGACTGGTTTTCATCAACTTCTCCACCATATTCCAAATGGCAGCAGGACATATTTTGACTGGTTCCCATTTAACGTTTCTGAGTAATCAACAAAGCAGACAAACGAAGGAGGGTTTGTTAGCACTTTGTTCTTCTCAGAGGCAGCATGCTGAATAAATGCCTTTTTCCCTTTGGAAAAAATTTTTACTAGTAACCATAGCAATAATAATTCCATCTCCAAGTGAAAATTATATTGTTATCTTCGTTGGCAGCCCCGGTTTCTTTCCTGTCACAAGGAGACAGAAGGCAGACACTGTCTTGAAGTCTATAAAAGGCTCACCTAAGCAGGATGGGGAGCAGCTGTTTTCTCTCTCAGCTGAGAACAGATCCAGAGAGTAATGGCTTAACCACGGAATGAGGGGCTTAAGCTAGATATGAGGAAGTGCTTCCTGGCTGTGTGCTGGACAGGTTGTCCTGGGAGTTTACAGATTCCTTTTCTTTAGAAGCATTTAAAAATAGCTTAGATGATCAGTGCCTGGAATGGCAGACATATGCCCTGCTTTGCCTATGTCCATAGCACGTTTACTCTATTTTTGTAGGTCCAGCTGTGCCTTTACTAGACTATGAAAGCAGAGGCAACCAGGCCACTTCATCCCTGACTACCGGCACCAGACATAAAACATGGGCTTGTAAATGTGAATAAATGAGTGAAGTTTGGATAAAATGATTTTGTCATGATCAATTACAGTCCCATGGTTTGGGGCTAGTTAAATATTGACCCTATGGTCATTTTCCTACAGTCATTTAATGAAACAAGATTTGATCAGATGCACACCATTTGGTCAAAAGCCTCTTTGAAGAATTACTGAGTTCAACTCCCTTCTTCTGGATTGTTAACTTTGTCCACTTGATGACTCAACACAGGGTTTTGAAAAAGAAGGAAATGTTCTCTGAAGTGGGAGTTGTGTACTGTGTTTCAGAAATTACTCAAATATAGTTGGAGAAAACAGCTTATAGGAAGGACTTTAACCAGAGTGAAATCCAGACATTCCTCTTCCAGTCCAACTCATTCTCTCTCATCGAAGGAATGTGCTAACCTTTGGAAAAGTGCTTTCATTTAAAAAGTAATGGTCAAAACCTTGCTCATTTCTTCAGCCACAATATTTTACCTCAGAGTTGACATTTATATGCCAGCAACTCGTTTGTTACAAATTCTAATTGCAGAGCAACAATCCAAAAAAGGCAATGCAAAAGGCAAAGAAAAGGGAGGTGTGCTCAGAAACCCTTTGAGATCCCATCTAATTAAAAATGCAAATTAAGAAAGAAACCTCAAGTCAATACTCCCCTTCAGTATTTTCAAAGGCACCAATTACAAGTGACTCATTGGGAAAGGGGCTGCCTTTAATTTTAAGTCTAATTTCTCAACAATAGCCCATTGGCAGGAAATTAAAGTGACTACCAGCTCAGTAGTACAATTAACACTTCAACATTTGTTAACCAAACTTTACTCATTCCTGTTTCACTCTTTCTCTAGCAACCACTAATGCAGACAATTTTCTAGTGAATTTTTCTGAGATCCTAAGAACATTTTGTTTTCCAGTGATAAGCAATGTCATCTCTGAACTAACCCACCCCTTCCTATGAAACCATATGGAGGAACATTCCAGAAAAGAAAGAAAACTCCTTCTTGATAGAATCTTTTTTCTAACAATACTTCAGAAGGCAAGATAGGAAAGTATGTTACTAAAGAACAAAGGTCTTCAGACAAGAGATGTAGGTTCCTTGAAGGATTCTTGCTAGGCTTGGGTCTGGCCATGTGTTAATATGGATACATATCATACGTCAAGGTCTTCATTGTTGTCCTGTCCTCAGGGACTAATTCATGATTTATGCATTATACTTTTATTATGATAAGAAGTATCATGAGTTATGGAATAGAATTGTTTTAAGTCTAGGAAATGGAAGAGAAATACAAGAGATTATGTAGGCCAATCTCTTCAGTTTAGAGCTCACCTCATATAAATTGAGTACCTATATCCGTCAGGATTTAACCAGGAGATAGAAACCACACAATAACTTGAACAAGGAAAATTTAATATGAGGAATTATTAATTATAACAGGGGATTGGCTAGTAAGAAGTGAAGAGCTCTCTAAACAATATAGGAAAGCAGATACAAGGAACAGCCACCACCACCACTAGGCTGATATAGGGTGCTCAAAAAAGATGCCTTTCTCACCACCGCAGAGCTGAGATTCAGAAAGGGTACTGGATAATGAAAAATTCACTGAAGTGTCAAGCAAGTAGACTTTGCTAGGAATCTGTCCTCTAGGATACCAGACGAAGCTGTTAACAGGGATATCCTGCACCTCAGAACTTGCTGAAAAATCCCATAAAAGATCATTCAGGGAAGCTTATGATGGGGAGGTACCTTGCCAGTGTGCCCCTTTGCAGAGATGCTTGAGGGGATCCTGGGGTAAGCTGCAACTGGGCATACTACAGAGGCTGGGTGCTGGAGAGGCCACTGGCTGCAGGAACCAAGCTCAGAGCAATCTGCCCGTGTTGCACTGGAGGAGCTGCCTGTGCTGCAGGCTCTGGGCATGGGGAAAGCAATGTCCACTGCAGAAGCTGGGCACTGGGGTAGCCGTGCACACTGCAGAAGCTGGGCACTGGGGAGCCGTGAACACTGCAGAAGGTTGGTGCCAGCAAAGCTGTGCATGATGCAGGAACTTGGCCCTGGGGAAGATACTTGCACTGTAGAAGTCAGGCACTAAGAAAGCTGCATTTGCGCAAGACAGGCAAAGAAAGCACAAAGAACTAAAAACGAAAATTCTATCCTCTACAAATGTCTTTCTGGCACCCTTTACTAACAAAATTTTTCCTGTGTTAGAGGACAAAGAAGAAATACTTAAAGGGTCCACCTCCATTTTCACAAAGCAGACAATGAAGTTTTGATTTGGAGCTGAAATGATAGAGCAAAACTGAGAATGGAACTAAGTTGAATGGAAGTCCAAAGGATCCATGAAAATGAGATGAGGTTTAAGGCAATGGGATGAAACTAGAGGCAGGAACATGCCAAAACAGAGCAAATGGGTTCCAAGTAGAGGTCAGTCATTCCCTGCAATGAACATCACCACCACTGGTTGCAGGGTGATTGTGGCCCACAGGTAGAGAGAGAGTGGCTAAAGGTATGCTCTGGTTCAGACAGGTTAAGACATTGGCCAAGCTAGAACTAGAACCTATCTCCCTTGACTCCCATTTCTGTGCTCTCTCTACACTTGTCACCACCATTCATAAATTCTAGAGTTGGGCAACAATACACAAAAGTAAATGGAAGAGCTGGACCATGGAGCCTTTTGTCTGTTGAAGTAATCAGGGGACATAAAAGCAGAAAGTATTGATCATGTTTAGTTTGGGTAAAAAATACTTGATATTTTTAAAGTACTTCCCTTGTGCTTCACGGACCTTCTTGAGTAGGTATGTGATAAACATTCAAGAACCCTGTTCACAGACAGAGTTTCACATTGGCATTGATGTTAAGGCCTTCTAATTATGGATACTCGGCCTTTACTGAGCATCAGAATCATCTGGAAGACTGTTTAAAAAAAATACTGATACCTGAAGCTATTTAATAACAATAATAAGAGTCTGTAGAGCTGGGGCCTGTGCATAAGTATATTTGCAAGTTCCACTAGTGATTCTAATTCAAATCCAGGATTGAATATCACTCATATCCTGAATATAGCAGAATGACACTGAGAAAGAGAAAAATAAATGTAAACGTCTCTTTCTGTGGAATTTACTCTCCAGTGGGATTCTGAGAACAGCTCCTTTTACAAAGCAATCGCCCACTGGGATGCCTTGCATGGTGCTATCCCAGCAAACACTTTGAACTCAAAGCTAGTTAAGGGTTTAGTGATCTGCCGAAGAGATGTATAGGCTTCTAAAGCTCTGCATGCCGAGAACCAATGAGACACAGAAGACTGGCATTCCTTTGTTGGAAAGGAAAACGTTGTAATTCTGTGGCTGATCCGCTCATTGGCCTTAAGTAAATGAGGTGTGCTCCCGACCACTACCTAAGGGTAAGATTTTAACTAGGAAATCCTAATCTTCAGTGACATATGTGATGGGGAAAAGCAATGAAACATCCTTCAGCTTGGTGATGGGTGAAGCCCTAAAGACTCAATCTGGTCTTGATGAACATCCAAGAATCTGGATGCGCACACCCCGCGGAGGCAGGGGTTTCTGCCAATGATGCTGGTAAGGAAGTCTGGCTTCTCGCAGTGTCAGATTTGTTCAGTTTGGGTATAAACAAATACATTAATTTCTGTCCTGGGGTATAAACAAGCAGGTTCTCTTGTATCCAGATGCCATTACTATCTTTGAAACTAGTTGTATATCTAAGTAGAAACAAAATTTTACTTAACCTTCAATTTTCCCTATGTCATATCATTCCATATTATTTAAAGTAGGTCGCTTTAGCTTTGTGAAAGAAAAGTAAAATAAAATTCAGGTTTCAAACAAGATAAAATTTTTTAAAACAATTATTATGAAAACTTTCAATTCTATACAAAGAATAGTATAATAAACTCTATTGTATGCATTATCCAACTTTAACAATTATCAACTCATGGCAAAGCTTATTTTACCTGTACATTTGCTCACTATCCCAACCCCACATTCTTTTGAAGCAAATCCCAGACATCATATCATCCATAAGTATTTGAGTAAATAATGCTTAGAGTAAGGTATGCAAACTCAAAATGTAACACATAATATATTTTCATAGCTAAAATATTAATGATAAATACTTAACACCAACTAATAACTAGTGTTCCAACTTTCAGTTTTATCAATGTTATATCCATTGTACCAGTTTTTTACATTTTGTTTGAATCAAGATCCAAAGAATGTGAATACATTGCAATTAGCTGAAATGCTTCTTAGGTTTCTTTCACCTTATGAATTCACTTGATCTGATTTTTTCCCTTGTAATTTATTTGGTGAAGAATCTGGTGGCTTGTCCTGTAGGGCTTCCCACAGACTAGATTTTGCCCATTGCACCTCCATGTTATCCTTTAACATGTTCTCCTGTCCTCTGTATTTATTGTTGGATATGTAAGTTCAAGATCTAAGAAAAGTGAAATGGCACTAACTACTTCTAACAAAATAAAATTAATGTTCTGTTTTTACAATCAGAATTTCAGAAACCCAGCCTTAGTTTGGAAGCCTAGTGCTTTGTCTTATTCAGTTTTTCTTCTGAACTATCATCATGTCAAGCTACAAAAGCATCATAGGGTCGTGGCTAAGAGTCTGGATTCAGGAGTCAAACTTCTTGAGTTTGTATACCGGCTCTGCTCCTTACTCACCGTGATTTAGGTAAATTACTTTCTGCCTCAATTTCCTTGCCTATACATGGAAGATACTAGTAACATGTACCTCATAGGATTGTTGTGAGGATTAAATGAGGTTTCACAGTGTAAATCACTTAGAACTGTGTCTGCCATGCTAAATACTACATAAGTGTTTTTTAAATTAAAAATCAGTGTCTAAAATACTAGGCCTCCTAGACTCAAATAGGCAATGAATATGAAAAGTATCATCAGGTGTATCTCTCTAAGCTGAGAAGCAAATAAAAACTGGGCTCCAAAAAGATTGGTTCAACAGTAGACACAGAAGTTCCCTTGGGCCTCCAAGTTGACAAGGCTTTGACCTAGCAGGAGATAGTTTGTATTCTGCCTGCCCACTAACGGTGATGGAAGGGAATGATTCCCTGCACAGAATAACTGTAAAACGTCTATGGCCTGGATTAAGCCCTTAGGTTGAGAGGCCATAATCAAAGCAATTTCTGAGAGTTCCATTAATAAGCTTTTCTAGAAGCTGCCAAAGTCCAGCTACGGTAATTATCTAGTTAGTTTGCTGAATCAGCTAGTATAAGCTTCCCCAGTCCCATTGCTAATTAGGCTCCAGCCTCTCATTTCATTAATAAGCTTCCAGTTCATTTGCATGTGAGGAAAAATTGTGGGTATGGAGGAATTTAATAGAAACCCATATCACCTTCAACATGTGTCTTTTTTATTAAAATATTTAACCTTTTATTATGACTCAGAAACATCTGTCAGTATTACACTCTATGAAAAGACATGATGAATTCAGCATTTGCAGACAGTTCCACAGGCCCTCCTCCTCACAACTGGCCTGTTCCCGATCAAGTAGCAGGAAGAAAAGACGAATGAATATGATTAACTCAGTGTTAGAAATTTGCACTTGGAAGAAACTATCTGGTTCCATTCCTTCCTTTTACAAATTAGGAAGCCAGGGCCCCCAAAGGTGGACTGATTTGCTCAGAGATGCACAGAGCTGGGGCTAGAGCTCAGGGTGCATTGCTTCTGACCCAGTTCTTGTTACTCATGAGATGTACCAAACCTGCAAAACACCTGATGATATTACCTGACAAATAACAGTAGCCTGTTACCTGGTATTGGGCTAGCTTCTCTCCACTTGCATCTGTCTTCAAGGAGGAAGAATATAATTATTGTCCCTTCAATCCATGTCCAAGAACTGTTGATTTTATCTCCTTAATTAAGTTTATGTGGTAGGCAGAATTTTGGCCCCCAAGTCCTTTGCCCTCTGATGGCATGCCCATGGTTATGTTATATTGTGTGGCAAAATGGATATGGCAGATATAATTAAGGATGTTAATCAACTGGCTTCAAGAGGGATTATCCTGTATTTTCTAGGTGGGCCCAATGTAATCACATGAGCCCTGAAAAGCAGAAAAGGAAGAAGAGGAAAATCAGATGCAGCAGAAGGGGAAGTGGAAGATTCCAAACATGAGGAGAATTTGATGCACCATCAGTGGCTTGAAGATGAAGATCATATGTCAGGGAAATGGAGACTGCAGTCCTACAACCTCAAGGAACTAAATTCTGTCAATGACCTGAGTTGACTTTGTAGGCAGAGTCTTCCTCAGAGCTTCTAGATAAAACCCTGCCTGGCCAAATCATGACTTCAGCCTTGACAGGCCTTGAGCAGAGAACCCAGCTGAGCTGCTCTGTGCCAGGACTTCTGACCCCCTGTGAGATACTAAATACGTGTTGTTTTAAGCCTCTAGGCTTGTGTTAATTTGTTACAGCAGCAATAGAAAATGAATACAGCTTGAATCCATCTATTTTTCTCCATCTCCATGGCCACTACCCTGATTTAGGCCATCTCTCTCCTGGACCACCGAAGGAGCCTCTCAACTCTTCTCTCCATATCCCTTCTGACTCATGTTTTATAAAATACACTGCAGTCCAAATCTTTTTTTCTTGAACAGAAACCTGACCATCTGACTCCTGACCCAAAACCCCCACACATGTACCCTCTCTAAGACATCTTAATACTGTTCAGTGTCTTCCCCGTGGCTTTGACACAAACCTGCTTAATGTCCCCTCAGTCTCTCACTCTCAGTTTGAATGCTGCTTGTGATGCACTAAGTCTGCTTGCCTTCTTAGATACTTCTATAGCGCTGTATGTTTTCCTTCAAAGCATTTTTCAGTTTGGGGACTTCCCTGGTGTTCCAGTGATTGGGATTTTGCCTTCCAGTGCAGGGGGTGCAGGTTCCATACCTGGTCAGGTAGCTAAGATCCCACATGCCTCAGGGCCAAAAAACCGAAACATAAAGCAGAAGCAATATTGTAACAAATTCAATAAAGACTTTAAAAATGGTCCACATCCAAAAAAAATTAATTAAAACAAAACATTTTTCAGTTTGTAACTTTAACTCTATCATTATGTGATTGTCTATACTTCAAATCAGAAAGTCAGCCCCATAATGTATCATAGGGTTTTTCTGATTGAGATAATATAGCTAAAACATTTATCACAAGCCTAGAAGATAATAAGCACTCAATAAACACAGAAAAGTATCATATATATATATATATACATAACATATCATGCTATTATGTGCAATTATTAGGATACCCACCCAGGATCACAGAAAAGGAACCCCCAAATCTTGCCTGGGGGGAGAATTTGGGAAGAAAGACTCCCAGGAAGGGTTTTAAATGATGAGCAGTATTCAGCCAGGTGAAAGAGTGGCAGGAGAGGAAAAGACCTTCCAAGAAAAGGGGATAGCATGAGCAAAAATATGGAAATGAGAATAACATGATAAATGTGGGGAATGCTGTGGCTGGCATTAGTAGTTACACAAATCCCATAATGGACATGCTTTGTCAAAGCAGGTGTGCCAATGTCTGCCTGGTGTATAATTTGGCATGTGTGCATGCCCAGTCAATGAACTGATTATCACTACACGGAGTTCCTGGTGCCCTTTTTCCAACTTGGCATCCTCTGCAAGTGCACCAAAAGGACCTATCTAAGTCTGGCATGGAAATATGGAGGAATTGTGAATGACAGGATCTTCAGCTCTCTGACATTAGGTTGTGTTTTTTTTCTTTCTTCAACTGATCAACAAATATCTATTGAGCCCATCTCTGGACTAGACTCTGGAGAATGCAAGAGAAGTCTAAGACTTGATTCCTACTATCAGAATCATAAAAAATACAATTAAAGAGGCAGTATAAATATATATGCAAAATAACGAATAACTCAAGTTAACATATGACTGATGCTAGCCCATAACCAACAGTCATTCTCTCCTTCTTTTCTCTCCTTCCTCCTTGCTGACAGAACCCCAAGTTTGCTCAAATATGACACAGATTACAACATGCTCTGGGAATGTAGGTCCCTACTCCAGCTTCAAGGAAGAAACTGTGATTGGTCTATGTTAATCACAAAAACATTCCACTTCTTACTGCCAGTGATTGGTCTAGGGTGAAGCACGTCAGTTTCTTCTGGACAGTGAGACATAAGGAAAGTCTCTTGGGGAGCAGAGATATTCTTTTCTGCAACTTGTTTTTCCTGTGTGAGATGGTATTATGTGTGACTGTGGTACCTCGAGTCATTTTGCCACCATGAGTCAATAAGCCTAAGGACAAAAAACCAACACACTGAGGATGGCAGAGAGGAGAGAGAGTGAGCCTGGATTCCTGATGATATGTTGATTTTATGCAAGAAGCTTGGTATTATCCATCTCCAGAATTTTGTTATGTGAGATAATTATATTTCTTCATTGTCAAAGCCATTGTTGACCATTATTCTCTTTGTTAGAGTCAAATACGTCCTAACTGGCTTGGCATATATGAGAGACACATTACAAAGAATATGGAATTTGCAGTCATGAGAGTTAATGACAGAGGTTCAAATTCCAACTCCATCCTTAAGACTCTCTGGGCCCTTAGAGCAAGTGTTAGGGAAAAGGCACTGTGCTAAATGCATGGCAGGTACACAAAGATAAGGAAGCTACTCCCAAAGATTTTATAATCCAGCAGGCAAAGACATACATCATTTTTTAAAACACTATCTAAATTGCAAGGCAGAATGGAATGTGCAACTGGAAAAGAAGAGCTGAGATTCAACCAGTATATGTAACATTTTGCCAAACTGTGTGTTTATGGACAATGTCAGTCCTGACCTGATAGGCAAATGCCTACGATATACAAGCTTTTCAATATTTTGAATATTACAGATGTGAAAGACATCACACTTTGGAAGCACAAGAGAAGGAAAGCAGAGCATTTGAGCTGCATCTTGAATGATGAGAAGGACTAATACAGCACAGGAGCAAACCCATTTCAGGTGAGGAAATAGCAAGCACACAGGTCCTGAGGTGTGAAAATGCAGAGTAGATTCCATTGGGTAGCCACTCATTAACCGATGTGATCTGATAAGTGAAGAATTTTACAAATCATACACATTGGAGGAAACCCAAGTTTGCAAAAGACATCATTTATTTGAAAAATATCAAGGTAAGATCCTTTGAAACATATTGTACTAGTAAAATTATGTGTTTATTTACAAATAATTACATAATTTTCATCGTGTTGGCAGAGTAGAGATGTAGAAAACTAACGTTATAATCAGTACCTTAAAGAGCAGTCAGAATCAAATAGCAGGTTCCTATAATTCTAATGGCAATCAGTGGTAAAGCGAAATTCGACTTGCATATACTTTTTGAATAGTTATTTTTAAAATTTTAAATAGTATTAAATAATATTTTAGATTTACAGCAGAATTGCCTATATATGTATATAATATATACACATTGCAAAATATAGTATAAGAGTCCTCATATACCCTTCACTCAGCTTCCCTGAACGTTGACATCTTAAACAATTATAAAATCTACAAAATAGCCTTAGGGCAAAGTGGAGAGATTCCTGCAAAGAGGATCAGTGCCGACTAGCACTCAGCAGCCCGAGAGGCTTGTCTGCTCACCCACTGGGGTGGGTGGGGGCTGGAAGCTGAGGCTCTGGCTTCAGAGGTCAGATCCCAGGGAGAGGACTGGAGTTGGCTGCGTGAACACAGTCTGAAGGGGGCTAGTGCACCACAGCTAGCTGGGAGAGAGTGTGGGTAAAAGTCTGGAACTGCCTAAGAGGCAAGAGACCATTGTTTCAGGGTGCTCGAGGAGAGGGAATTCAGAGCACTGCCTAAACGAGCTCCAGAGACAGATGCGAGCCACGGCCATCAGCGTGGACACCAAAGAGGGGCATGAAATGCTAAGGCTGCTGCTGCAGCCACCAAGAAGCCTGTTTGCAAGCACAGGTCACTATCCACACCTCCCCTCCTGGGAGCCTGTGCAGCCTGCCACTGCCAGGGTCCCATGATCCAGGGGCAACTTGACCAGGAGAACACATGATGCACCTCAGGCTGGTGCAACATCATGCCAGCCTCTGCTGCTGCAGGCTCATCCTGCATTCCATACCCCTCCCTGCCCCAAGCCTGAGTGGGCCAGAGCCCCCAAATCAGCTGCTACTTCAACCCCGTCCTGTCTGAGTGAAGAACAGACGCCCTCAGGAGATCTACATACAGAGGTGGGGCCAAATTCAAAGCTGAACCCCAAGAGCTTTGCAAACAAAGAAGAGAAAGGGAAATTTCTCCCAGCAGCCTCAGAAGAGGATTAAATCTCCACAATCAACTCGATATACCTGCATCTCTGGAATACCTGAATAGACGTCAAATCACCCCAAAATTGAGGCAGTAGACTTTGGGAGCAACTATAGACTTGGGGTTTGCTTTCTGCATCTAAGTTGTTTCTGGTTTTATGTTTATCTTAGTTTAGTATTTAGAGTTTATTATCATTGGTAGATTTGTTTACTGATTTGGTTGCTCTCTTCCTTTTTTTTATGTATATAGATATATATGTATTTTTTCCTTTTTCTCTTTTTATGAGAGTGTATGTGTATACTTCCTTGTGTGATTTTATCTGTATAGCTTTGCTTTTACCATTTGACCTAGGGTTCTTTTGGTCCACTTTTTGTTTGTTTGTTGTTTTGTGTTTTTTTAAAATATAGTTTTTAGTGCTTGTTATCATTGGTGGATTTGTTTTTTGGTTTGGTTGCTCTCTTCTTTCTTTCTTTTTTTTTTCTTTTTTTTATTACTTTTTATTTTTTCTAATTTTTAATAATTTACTTTTTATTTTAATAACCTATTTTATTTTATTTTTTCTTTCTTTCTTTTTTTTTTTCTCCCTTTTCTTCTGAGCTGTGTGGCTGACAGGGTCTTGGTGCTCCGGTCAGGTGTCAGGCCTGTGCCTCTGAGGTGGGAGAGCGGAGTTCAGGACATTGGTCCACCAGAGACCTCCCAGCTCCATGTAATATCAAATGGTGAAAGATTTTCCAGAGATCTCCATCTCAAAAATAAGACCCAGCTCCACTCAACGACCAGCAAGCTACAGTGCTGGACACCCTATGCCAAAAAACTAGCAAGACAGGAACACAACCCCACCCATTAGCAGAGAGGCTGCCGAAAATCATAATAAGGTCACAGACATCCCAAAAGACACCACCGGACATGATCCTGCCCATCAGAAAGACAAGATCCAGCCTCATGCACCAGAACACAGACACTAGTCCCCTCCACCAGGAAGCCTACACAACCCACTGAAAACCAAGCTTAGCCACTGGGGGCAGACACCAAAAACAATGGGAACTATGAACCTGCAGCTTGCAAAAAAGGAGACCCCAAACACAGTAAGTGAAGCACAATGAGAAGACAGAGAAACACACAGCAGATGAAGGAGCAAAGTAAAAACACACAAGACCAAACAAATGAAGAGGAAATAATCAGTCTATGTGAAAAAGAATTCACAGTAAGAATAGCAAAGATGATCCAAATCTTTGAAATACAATGGAGAAAATACAAGAAACGCTTAATAAGAACCTAGAAGAACTAAAGAGCAAACAAAAAATGATGAACAACACAATAAATGAAATAAAAAATTCTCTAGAAGGAATCAATAGCAGAATAACTGAGGCAGAAGAACAGATAAGTGACCTACCTGGAAGATAAAATAGTGGAAATAACTACTGCAAAGCAGAATAAAGAAAAAAGAATGAAAAGAATTGAAGACAGTCTCAGAGATGTCAGGGACAACATTAAACACATCAGCATTCGAATTATAGGGGTCCCAGAAGAAGAAGAGAAAAAGAAAGGGACTGAGAAAATATTTGAAGAGATTATAGTTGAAAATTACCCAAATATGGGAAAGGAAATAATCAAGTCCAGGAAGCACAGTGAGTCCCATATAGGATAAATCCAAGGAGAAACACGCCAAGACACATACTAATCAAAATATCAAAAATTATTACAAAAAGAAATATTAAAAGCAGCAAGGGAAAAACAACATACGAGGGAATCCCCATAAGGTTAACAGTTGATCTTCCAGCAGAAACGCTGCAAGCCAGAAGGGAGTGGCAGGACATATTTAAAGTGATGAAAGGGAAAAACCTACAACCAAGATTACTCTACCCAGCAAGGATCTCATTCAGATTCAACAGAGAAATTAAAACATTTACAGACAAGCAAAAGCTAAGAGAATACAGCACCACCAAACCAGCTTTACAACAAATGCTAAAGGAACTTCTCCAGGCAAGAAACACAAGAGAAGGAAAAGACCTACAATAACAAACCCAAAATAATTCAGAAAATGGTAATAGGAACATACATATCAATAACTGCCTTAAATGTAAATGGATTAAATGTTCCAACCAAAAGACATGGACAGGCTGAATGGATACAAAAACAAGACCTGTATATATGCTGTCTACAAGAGACCCACTTCAGACCTAGGGACACATACAGACTGAAAATGAGGGGATGGAAAAAGATATTCCATGCAAATGGAAATCAAAAGAAAGCTAGGGTAGCAATTCTCATATCAGACAAAATAGACTTTAAAATAAAGACTATTACAAGAGACAAAGAAGGGCACTACATAATGATCAAGGGATCGATCCAAGAAGAAGGTATAACAAATGTAAATATTTATGCACCTAACATAGGAGCACCTCAATACATAAGGCAAATGCTAACAGTCATAAAAGGGGAAATCAACAGTAACACAATCATAGTAGGGGACTTTAACACCACATTTTCACCAAAAGACAGATCATCCAAAATGGAGATAAATAAGGAAACACAAGCTTTAAATGATACATTAAACAAGATGGACTTAATGGATATTTATAGGATATTCCATCCAAAAACAACACAATACACTTTCTTCTCAAGTACTCATGGAACATTCTCCAGGATAGATCATATCTTGGGTCACAAATCAAGCCTTGGGAAATTTAAGAAAATTGAAATCATATCAAGTATCTTTTCCAACCACAATGCTATGAGATTAGATATCAATTACAGGAAAAAAACATGTAAAAAAATACAAACACATGGAGGCTAAACAATACACTACTAAATAGCCAAGAGATCACTGAAGAAATCAAAGAGGAAATCCAAAAATACTTAGAAAAAAATGACAATGAAAACACAATGACCCAAAACCTATGGGATGCAGCAAAAACAGTTCTAAGAGGGAAGTTTATAGCAATACAATCCTACGTCAAGAAACAAGAAACATTTCAAATAAACAACCTAATTTTACACCTAAAGCAATTAGAGAAAGAAGAACAAACAAACCCCAAAGTTAGCAGAAGGAAAGAACTCATAAAGATCAGATCAAAAATAAATGAAAAAGAAATGAAGGAAACAATAGCAAAGATCAGTAAAACTAAAAGCTGGTTCTTTGAGAAGATAAACAATATTGATAAACCATTAGACAGACTAATCAAGAATAAAAGGGAGAAGACTCAAATCAATAGAATTAGAAATGAAAAAGGAGAAGTAACAACTGACGCTGCAGAAATACAAAGGATCACGAGAGATTACTATAAGAAACTATATGACAATAAAATGGACAACCTGGAAGAAATGGACAAATTCTTAGAAAAGCACAACCTTCCGAGACTGAACAAGGAAGAAACAGAAAATATAAGCAGACCAATCACAAGCACTGAAATTGAGACTGTGATTAAAAATCTTCCAACAAACAAAAGCCCAGGACCGGATGGCTTCACAGGCAAATTCTATAAAACATGTAGAGAAGAGCTGACACCTACACTTCTCAAACTCTTCCAAAATATAGCAGAGGGAGGAACACTCCCAAACTCATTATACGAGGCCACCACCACCCTGACACCAAAACTAGATAAAGATGTCACAAGGAAATAAAATGACAGGCCAATATCACTGATGAACATAGATGCAAAAATCCTCAACAAAATACTAGCAAACAGAATCCAACAGCACATTAAAAGGATCATACACCAGATCAAGTGGGGTTTATCCCAGGAATGCAAGGATTCTTCAATATGTGCAAATCAATCAATGTGATAAACCATATTAACAAATTGAAGGAGAAAAATCATACGATCATCTCAATAGATGCAGAAAAAACTTTTGACAAAATTCAACACCAATTTATGATAAAAAACCCTCCAGAAAGTAGGCATAGAGGGAACTTACCTCAACATAATAAAGGCCTTATATGACAAACCCACAGCCAATATCATTCTCAATGGTAAAAAACTGAGACCATTTCCTCTAATATCAGGAACAAGACAAGTTTGTCTACTCTCACCACTTTTATTCAACATAGTTTGAGAAGTTTTAGCCACAGAAATTAGAGAAGAAAAAGAAACAAAAGGAATCCAAATTGGAAAAGAAGAAGTAAAGCTGTCACTGTTTGCAGGTGACATGATACTGTACATAGAGAATCCTAACGATGCTACCAGAAAACTACTAGAGCTAATCAATGAATTTGGTAAAGTAGCAGGATACAAAATTAATGCACAAAAATCTCTTGCATTCAAATACACTAATGATGAAAAATCTGAAAGAGAAATTAAGGAAACACTCCCATTTACCATTGCAACAAAAAGAATAAAATACCTAGGAATAAACCTACCTAAGGGGACAAAAGACCTGTATGCAGAAAACTATAAGACACTGATGAAAGAAATTAACGATGATGCAAACAGATGGAGAGATATACAATATTCTTGGATAGGAAGAATCAACATTGTGAAAATTACTATAATACCCAAAACAATCTATAAATTCAATGCAATCCCTATCAACTACCAATGGCATTTTTCACAGAACTAGAACAAAAAATTTCACAATTTGTATGGAAACACAAAATACCCTGAATAGCCAAAGCATTCTTGAGAAAGAGAAACAGAGCTGGAGGAATCAGGCTGCCTGACTTCAGACTATACTAGAAAGCTTCAGTAATCAAGACAGTATGGTACTGGCACAAAAACAAATACAGATCAATGGAACAGGATAGAAAGCCCAGAGATAAACCCACACACATACAGTCACTTTAATTTTGATAAAGGAGGCAAGAATATACAGTGGAGAAAAGACAGCCTCTTCAAAGAGTGGTGCTGGGAAAACTGGACAGCTACATGTAAAAGAATGAAATTAGAAGACTCCCTAACACCATACACAAAAATAAACTCAAAATGGATTAAAGACCTACATGTAAGGTCTTTATAAAACTCTTAGAGGAAAAAATAGGCAGGACACTCTATTACATAAATCACAGCAAGATCCTTTTTGACCCATCTCCCAGAGAAATAGAAATAGAAACAAAATAAACAAATGGGACCTAATGAAACTTAAAAGCTTTTTCACAGCAAAGGAAATCATAAACAAGACCAAAAGACAACCCTCAGAATGGGAGAAAATATTTGCAAATGAAGCAACTGACAAAGGATTAATCTCCAAAATTTACAAGCAGCTCATTCAGTTCATTACCAAAAAACAAACAATCCAATCCAAAAATGGACAGAAGACCTAAATAGACATTTCTCCAAAGAAGATATACAGATTGTCAACAAACACATGAAAGGATGCTCAACATCACTAATCATTAGAGAAATGTAAATCAAAACTACAATGAGGTATCACCTCACACTAGTCAGAATGTCAATCATCAAAAAATCTACAAACAATAAATGCTGGTGAGAGTGTGGAGAAAAGGGAACCCTCTTGCACTGTTGGTGGGAATGTAAATTGATACAGCCACTATGGAGAACAGTATGGAGGTTCCTTAAAAAACTATAAATAGAACTACCATACGACCCAGCAATCCCACTACTGGGCATATACCCTGAGAAAACCATAATTCAAAAAGAGTCAAGCTCCACATTGTTCATTGCAGCTCTATTTACAATAGCCACGACATGGCAGCAACCTAAGTGTCCATCGACAGATGAATGGATAAAGAAGATGTGGCACATATATACAATGGAATATTACTCAGCCATAAAAAGAAAAGAAATTGAGTTATTTGTAGTGAGGTGTATGGACCTAGAGTCTGCCATACAGAGTGACGTAGTCAGAAAGAGAAAAACAAATACCGTATGCTAACACATATATGTGGAATCAAAAAAAAAAAAAAAAAAAAAGGTCCTGAAGAGCCTAGAGGCAGGACAGGAATAAAGACACAGACGTAGAGAATGGAGTTGAGGACACAGGGAGGGGGAAGGGTAAGCTGGGACGAAGTGTGAGAGTGGCATGGACATATATACATTACCAAATGTAAAATAGATAGCTAGTGGGAAGCAGCCGCATAGCACAGGGAGATCAGCTCGGTGCTTTGTGACCACATAGAGGAGTGGATAGGGAGGGGTGGAGGGAGACGTTTGAAGGAGGAGGTATGGGGATATATGTATACATATAGCTGATTCACTTTGTTATACAGCAGAAACTAATACAGCATTGTAAAGCAATTATACTCCAATAGAGATGTTAAAAAAATAGCCTTAGTGCAATACTATTAACTAAAGTATAGAATTTATTTGGAATTCAACAGTTTTTCCACGAATGTCCTTTTTTGCTTTCTAGGACCCTATCCAGGACCGCACACTGCATTTAATTATGTCTCACGGTCTCCTCCAATGTGTGACAGTTTGTCTTTCCTTTCTTTCATGACTTTGACACTCTTGAAGATTACTGGTAGGTTATTTTATAGAATGTCCCTCGATTGGGTTTGTCTGATGTTTTCTCATGATTAGATGGAGGTGGTGCTTTAGTAGAAGGTGCCACAGAAGCGATGTACCCCTCAGTCCATCATATCAGGGGGTACTTGATGACTATATGTATTACCAGTGATATCTACCTCCATCATTTTACTAAGGTAGTTTCTGTCAGGATTCTCCCCAGGAGTGGAATTTTCCTCTCTGTTCCCTTTTCCCAGCTGAAATGACTGTTCCCTAACATCCTAAGGTCAGAAGTGCTTACTGCCTTTCTCCCCAAAGATTAAAGATTTTGTTCTATCTGGGAGATAAAGGAGACAAATCTAGGTGAATTTCTTGCCTCTCTACAGCTCCTTCTTCCCTTCCCCATGTCTGCCCCGCAGTAGACACTTCTTAGGACTCTTCTGATCTTTTATGAGTGCCTTGTAGCTTCACAGAGAATGAGGCTAGAAGAGATTACAGGCTCCTCCAATTTCTGTAGCCCCTTAGGGGTATCACACTATCCCACCAGCCCCAGCCCACACTCGACCTTCACCCATTTGTCAACTATGGCAGCAAGACTCTTTGTACCAGTGCCCACATGTGTTTGCACCAGGACAGCATGTTTCTGCATCTCTTCTTCCCCTACAGGTACCGTCTCTTCTTAGATTTGGGCCGGTTGATTTCTCTGTGATCTTAGCTCTATAGATCCAAAAAAAATTTGAAGTTAGAAGCCTGAAGTCTTCACCTATACATGTATTGTGTAAAGTACAGGTAATTTGCACAGGTGACATCCAGTGTCCTTCTTGAGTTTTTGGACACAGAAAGGGAAAGAAAATACTCTGCATTTGGATGCATGCACGTATCCTTTACCACCCTTTCTCTTCCTCAGGGCTTTGTTTTTGAGTTTTGGAGGAAAAATAGAGGGCTTCTATGTTGTCTATACACACAGAAGAAACCTTTTGTAGAAGGATGAAATCAAAAGAAAGTCTTTGGAGTAAAGGGATCTGGACCCTAATTCAGACCCACAGAACTTTGTGGCCACAGAACTTTGAATAAATCACCTAACTTATCTGGGCCTCAAATGTTTTCATCTGTAAAATGGGGATGGTAACACATTAAGACCTGGACCTGGGAGGATTAAATGAGAAAATATTAAAGGGCAAATATTTCTCTAGACCAGGAGGCAGCAGAATTCTTTCTGTAAAAGGTCAGATTTTAGATATTTTAGACTTTGCAGATCATACAGTCTGTCACAACTATTCAGCTCCCATGGCATGTGCAAAAGCAGCTGTGGAGAAGCCCTCAGTGAAAGGGCATGACTGTGTCCCACTTTTGTTTACCAAAACAGATGTCAGACCAGATTAAGCTGCAGGCAGGCAGTCATTTATGACCCCTATGCTGGACCCAGCTTGCTTGGAGACACATTCAAGGTACAATAAAATTACCTGATTCCTCCCCATTTAAGATTCCTTCTTACCCTCAGCCTTAGCTAGTTGCTAGAGTCAGGCCGACATTTCAGTCTGTCCTTCTATTTGAAGGTGAAGACAAATCTTATCTCTGAGGTCCTGCAAACTGTTTTAGTTGTTCATGCTCCGTGTGGCCACCTGGTCACAGAGTTTGCAAAAGTGCCATTGCTTCTGCCTAGAGAAGGTCCACACCACTGCCCAGTTGGTGCAGCACCAGCTGATGCTGCCCGGGCCTGCTGTTGAGTATTACCACCTATTTCTCTGCAGAACCTTGCTTCCATGATGGTTATGAGTGAAGGCTCCTAGACTAGACTCTGGAATTCAAATCCTAGAGATACTAGCTGTGTGACCTTGTGCTGGAAATAATTTCTCTGTTATTTCAGTTTCCTCATCTACAGGATGGGGCTCATAAATCTCCGCCTTGCAGAGGGGTTAGGAGGATTAAATGAGCCAATACATGTAGAATAGCTAGAACAATGCATGGCACAAGTAATTGCACAATAAATCCACTATTATTCTTCTCTTGGGTAGCATTCTCTGTGCCAGACCTGAGTTGGAGGTGACGGCATTCTGAAGTCCTTATGAAATTCATCCTCTAAGGAGAGCAATAGCTTTCCATCTCTCACTTCTTACCTTGAATCAGAAACCTCTCCAGGGGTTAACATGTGTACCCAGGACCCTAGACGGACTGCATCCTGCCACAAAATTAACATTTTGATGGGGGCCCTGAATTCCTGGAGCTCACCTTCCACCTTCTGACCAGGCTCAGGCCTGCGTGCTCCTTCTTCCCTCTCCTAAGTCTGCAGGGAGCTATCCTGCTCCCCTTCTGTTTACAACATACACACGGGTTGGCCTCTTTCTTCTTCTGGAAGTGGATCTCCAGGCCCCTCACCCAGCAGACCTGTCCTCTCAAAGTTCCACTTGCATATGCAACTCAAATTCTGTGGAAGTGTTTTTTAAACTTTTAACTCTATAAAGTGCCTGGGATGTGTTTGCTTCTTAGTAAATGTTCATTCCCTTTCCCTAAACTAAGAAGGCAAAGCAAACATAAATAAGTAAAAAAACATTTTTTCGGCTGGAAGAAAGATGTTTTTGATTTCTGGACTCAGAATAGCCGAGGTTTCAGGGCAAAAAGGAGCAAGTGGCAGGGGGCAAAGGGCATTATGAGGATCCTAAGTATTTCTTAGGTGTTTTCTGCTGCTGAAGAGCATGACGTGATGATGACAACAGTGATGACGATGAAGATGGTGATGGTGACACCCAACGTTTCAGAGCCCTTAGTACGTGCCTGGAACTGGCTCAGGACATACTCAGTCCTCATAATTGCCCTATGAGATGGGCATTGTTCATCCGCATTTTACAGTTGAGAAAAATTAAGATCCATTCGATCGTGTCCAAGGACACATAGTTAAAGAGTGGTGATTCAAACCCAGATCGGTTTCTTCCTAAAGTTCTTGCTCTTAAGACCCTCTCTCTCCTGCCTACACAACGTTGTAGCAGGAAGCATGCAGGTGTGTGTTAAATAGGCATTTGGCATCCTCACCCAGACCGTGTGTGGCAGCTCTGCCTGCTGGACCTATACTTGAACGAACATAAGGAGATGTAAGAGTGGACAGCTGCCCATCAGCCAAGTGAGGATGGGAATCATGGGGGAGGAGGGTTACACGGCAGGAAACAGAGCCGCAAGGCAAAGGGAGCCAGGGTGGGGCCTCTGGGCTGTGGAGCATGGAGTCAACACCATCCCGGACACAGGTCATGTGGCTGTGAAAAGCCTTCTGTTCCATGGCTGGGACACAGACTTGCTGACTTTCAAAGCACAGTGGCCAGGCTGTGCTGGGCAAAAGAATTCAGGCTCAGGTGGCCATCAGGAGACAGAATGTGCTTCCTACTCAGAGCACTGCAGAGATGCACTCTCTGGCTTTGGGAGCAGACTGAGAAGGCCAAGGCCAGTTGGCTTGACCCAAGAACCAGCCTGACAGATGATTTTTCTAGTTTGCAATGTGTGTGTGTATGTGTGTGTGTGCATGAATATATGTGTATGTGTGCATGTGACTGTGTATATGTACATGTGTGTTAATATGCATCAGCCGTATGTATTCCTGTGCTCACCACCTGCACATGCCCCCCGTGTAATACCTGGATTCTCAGAAGGGTGAGTTAAATGAACAGAAGATTGTGAGCCTGCCAGCCTTCTTTCTGTACAGATGGGTCAGGGCCATTGTTTGGTACTATTAACCTGGGACTCAGGGACTTGCAAATGAACCCAACAGGGTACTGTGGCTTGGATGCCTTCCAGCATGTGGTGTGTAATGGGGGTTGTGTTTCAAAGCCTTCATCGCACTACACTGCCAACTTTCCTGATACCTTGTGTCTTGGTGGACGCAGGCAGAGTGGAAGTATGAGACTGGAATATTGCCCAGTGATCTGTTACAAACATATTTTCAACTGCTGAAGCCTCCGGTGCCTGTCCCTGCAGTGCTTGGTGAATGCCATTCGCTTAGGCTCTTGGGAAGCCATATCTACTCTGATTTATACTAGGGTGAAAAAAGCACTGGGCCTTGAGATGGAGACATTCAAAGACATGAATATGTTGTCTGAGAATGAAGGACACAGCGGGAGACTGAGAAGGGGACAGGCATGCACGCTAGAATATGTGGGGGGGGGGTGTCCCCCTTTCTAGCTCTACAACTGTCTCCATCCTATATTTGTCCCAAAGCCTGGCATCTCTGAGTACCATCTCTTACCTGCCTTTTAGTGTCTAGTTTGTGCACTGGGGGCGTCCTAGAGGACTCAATGACAATATTCACTATCATCAGGCCCACAAAACAAAGTTACTGTGCAGAGGGCTGGGCATAATAAACAGTGATTTGAAGGTATGATATGATTTGAGGGTCCAGAAATGTCTCTCTGTCTCAGATTATCTACCCTCTTACTCTGATCTATGGCTCCTTACTTCCTCCATGAACCCAGTATTCATCTTAAGGAAATAAATGAATGGCAGAATACAGAGTTCCAGTATGATGTCGTCAGCTGTTTGAATTTGCTGGACCGCTGTGATCAGCCCCTGACTTTGTTAAAAGATATCAGAAGTGTCTTGGAGCCAACTAGAGGCAGGGTCATCCTTGCTCTGGTCTTACCTTTTCATCCCTATGTGGAAAACGTAGGTGGCAAGTGGGATAAACCATCAGAAATTTTGGAAATCAAGGGACAGAATTGGGAAGAACAAGTGAATAGTCTGCCTGAAGTTTTCAGGAAAGCTGGTTTTGTTATCGAAGCTTTCACTAGACTGCCATACCTGTGTGAAGGTGACATGTATAATGACTACTACGCTCTGGATGACGCTGTCTTTGTTCTCAAACCAGTATAAACACGTGGAGGTTGATGTCTTCAGAGTCCACCCCAAGAATGTATGCTCCGGAAGAGGGTCTGCGTTCTCAATTATGCGAAGTGAGGACCTTTGGAGACTGCCATTCTAAATATCATGTAGGAATTTTAAAAGCCAAAATACTAATTATTTCTTTGTAGTGTGTAAAAGGAATGTTTTTAAAAAACGAAAACCCAACTCTTTGAGGATTTTTATTAACTCTTTACTCAGTAATGCAGGTCACACTCTGATTATGGAAGATATTTTTTATACTTAATTGCAGTAGGGACTCATTCCCAGGCAAAGCAATAGTTGTGACTTCACCTGGAACCAATAAATATGGATTATTTTTAATAAAATGAAGACTGGCAATAAAGCTGTCCATCCAGCTGCAAATATTGGTTATAGGATATAGCCACTGATACTCTTTCATGTTTAGAAATTCTATTATTATTCAAGAAAATGTTTTTAAGCATGCTAATAAACTTTTTTGGAGATAAAAAAATTTAATTTAATTTAGAGCATGTTCATTTAATTTAGAGCATGTTGTTATCTGGCAAGGGTCACCTATGAGAACTAACGCATTAGCAATGCTACATTTCTAAATTACTTAATGAAACCATCACCACTCTTGGCCCCTTGTAGGGACTTGAGAGAAGGGACACATGTTAGGTAACTTCTGATGAGAAGAACTAGAACTCAGAGCATTGCTGTACAGCATGTGTGTGCGTGTGTGTGTGTTGTACCTTGTGGAAAACAACTGAGATGCAAGACAGTAAGCACACCTTCATGCTGAAGAACTTGTAGATTTCTAACAAGAAGAAACACACATGTACACAAGTTAGGTGATATAACCTGAAAAGCAAAATGATGCAGGTTCCCAAGGATGCTATGGAGTGATGGGTGATGTTCCTCTGGGACATTCTGAACTGGGTTGTGAAGGCCTGAGGGATTGATTAACATCACCACAAGGCTAGTGTCAACAGTCAGGGAGCAGCAGCAAGCGAACTATTTTTAAAAGGTCCACTGTCAGATGGTCTGGGATGGTAGGTGTTGATGACAGTGAACATCAATGGAGGGAAGAAATAAAGGTTGCTTGCCGCCTGTCCCCACTAGCCCAGGAAAGCGATGAGCATAAAGTAAACAAATAATTGAAATGGACACAAATCAATTAGATGATGACAAACAAAAATTGTGATAGCCCAGGATGAGGTATTATTAAAAATGACTTGTCTGAGCCTTATGTCTTTAGATTTACATTTAAATGTAATTAACACTGAATGGCACTCACTGCTGTTCTTGTTCTGCCAGTGGATGGTGTTTGTTAGAGTGCTGTGGAGATGCCAGGAAACATTACCTCTAGAAAATATTCTCTCTCTATTTTCATTCTTTGGTAGTTTGACTTACCTCATTACATTGCATTAGGAGAAAGAACATTGGTGCCTCCTGCTGCATTCCCTCCCACGGCTCATTCCCCAGATGAAATCACCACCAGCTTGATACACTGCGGCCATCTCCACAGCAACCAGTTCTACCACGAGAACACACACTTCGGCTCCTATAGTCCTCTGTTTCCCTCGTTATTTATTACTAAAGGGACTTGGTATGCAAAAATTGTCTGTTGACTTCCTAAGACTTTGGGGCAAGTTGCTCCTTCTAATTCCCTAGAGAGATGGCTGTGGAGAAAGGGCAAGGCGTGTTTTTGGAGTCAAGTAGACCTGACTCCTTGAATCCTGTTTCTACTCCTCCCTTCTGTTTTCTGTGGCAGGTTTCCCACAATGAAAATGAGGATCTCAGTACGTCCCTTACACAGAATTGTTTGCAAAGCTTAGACAGTTAATGGACACTTACTGAGCAATTATTATGCTCCAGATGCTTTATGTGTATGACTGTGTTTTATCTAAATGGCAAAAACTATTACTCCGGGTTTTGGTTATCTATTGCTGTGTAATAATCCACTCTGAAATTTAGTGTCTTAAAACAACCATGTTATTGTCTCTTACAGTTCTGTGGGTTGATGGGGCTCAGATGATGGGGCTGGGGTTCTTCTGATGGTTTCTCTTAGGGTCTCTCCTGTGGCGCAGTTGGATGCAGTTGGGGATAGAGTCATGTGTGTTCAACGGGGATGCTGAGATGATGGTTGGGTCCTCTCCCCATGTGGTCTCAGGGCCTCTCCAGGAGAGAATTCTTATGTGACTTCTCAGGGCTCCCAAAACACAAAAGCACAGTCTACCAGGTTGTTTAATGCCTGGGCTCAGAATCCCCAGAACAGCACTATTAGTTTCTTTCTGTTCTTTCAATCAGATCACAGGTGGGCAGAAGTTGGATGTGGGAGGGGATTACACAAGGACACGAAGACCAGGAGACATGCTTTATTGGGGGCCAGCTTCAGAGACCATGTTTCCATTTACTTATGAGAAAGCTGTGCCTCTGAGAGTTAAGAAACTTTCTCAAAGTCACAGAGCGAATAAGAAGTATTGCAGAACCAGGATTCAAAGCCGGCACCCTGAGTTTCAGAGTTTGTGAATTTTACCTCCACCTCTGCCCTGACTTTTAAAAGTCATGAAAAATTCCTAAAATAGTGTCTGGCATATAGAATCTACACTTTGAATCTAATTTTATTTCCTTTCCTCTCTTTTTTCACGTTACCTCATAAGAGTAGGAATCCAGAAGGCAAAAACTTCTTTCTTTTTGCAAAAAGAATTTTTTTACTTATTTATGTTTGCTTTGTTTTGTTGGTTTAGGGAAAGGGAATTAAAATTTACAAAGAAGCAAACACATCCCAGGCACTTTATAGAGTTAAAAGTTTAAAAAAACCTCCCACAGGGCTTCCCTGGTGGCGCAGTGGTTAAGGGTCCGCCTGCCGATGCAGGGGACACGGGTTCGTGCCCCGGTCCGGGAGGATCCCACATGGTGCGGAGCGGCTGGGCCCGTGAGCCATGGCCGCCGA